>NC_072873.1:6958333-7119502 GCF_028858705.1 Grus americana | reverse complement strand
TTTGTTCCGGTCCAGCTCTGTCTCACTGTCACTTTTTCTGACCATTTCTCTGGGAAAAGAGCTGGGCGATCTTTTGTGATTTTTTTGTCTCCTTCTCCTTTCTCAGCAGTGGCTATGGGCAGAGTCCAGGTGCAGCAGAAGCCATTGGCAGAGAAAACTAAGGGCGCCAGCATCAACATCACCTGCTCAAACTCCAACATACAGTAAACTGAGTTCATCCACTGGTACTGTCGGCTCCCCGGCATTCCAGAGAGTAGACTAAAAGGTTTCAAAGTGCTACTAGACCCATTGGAGCAGCTGTCAGTGGTGGCAGATCACTGGTCCAGTGCCCTGTGGCTCACCTGGCACTGACATGGAGAAGTGGTGGTGTATTACTAGGCCCCAGGATACACCTGGAGAGGAGCATAAACTACCACAGGTAGGGCTGGGTGTGTGTGATAGAGGCAAGGGGACAGCCCTGGCTGAACACACCCAGGGGTGCTGCTGCTCTGCCTGCCAGGGCCTCCTTGCCAATCCTGACCCTGGAAGAGGGAAAGTTCAGCACTGTCCCCTGCCTCAGCTGTCACTGTATTACAAGGGAACTCCTGGCAGCTTTGCAGTCACTGGAGAGCAGAGGGCAGTCCACTGTCCTGCTGCCATGGTCTCGACAAACAACAGGATGCTGAAGGCCTTGTGGGAGCAGGGTTGTGAATGAGGGCTGCTATGCTGATAACCTGCTTCCTGCAGTCCCTGCCAAGCGTGTGAGCAAAGGTCCCTGGGTGAGAAGTGGCAGAGGAGCCCTGCTCCAGACATTAAAACCAAGTGGCCCTTTTGCTTGCCTGAGTATTGGGGTTCTGGGGCCCAGGGTGGGACAAGCAGCTGGGGGTTGTGGGTAATGTGGGTAGGCGAAGGGACACAGAGGGACTGCCTGTACAACAGAGAGCTGTGTTGCAGAGTCTTCTTCCTGCCAGAGGGAGGGAGCGTGTCTGTCCCTGTGCAGCTGTTTTCGGCAGCAGATGCTCTTTACAGTTGTGTTTCTCTTCAGGTGCCTCCTCTATGGCCAGAGGTGAAGGGAAAGAGTGTGCAACACCTGGGCCCAGGCACTTCCTTGTGTGCCTGGTCCTTTCTCCATCCGGACACTCCCAGGGACAGGGTGGACATGGGTGGGTGCAGGGGTGCCTTCTCCATCTCCTGCAGGGCTGGGTGCAGGCCTGTGCAGCTGGCTAGGTGGTTGATGTCAGGAGAAGTTTGTGAGGGATGCCTGTCCCTTTGATGGACACGTCATACTGAAACCATGAGTCTGTAATCTCTCTGGAGGGCTTTGAATCAAAAAAAATTCACTCGATAGCCAATGTGATTATTAAGCAGGTATCCTTTATTGCAGTGCTGGGAGTCGCACCGGGATATTTCCATGAAAATGCATCTCAACGAGAAACAAATTGCACATGATTTATATTACAAAACAGTTACATATTCATGAGGTTTCTGATAAATTTAATACATATTAATTATTATTCTGGGAACTCATGAATATATGCTACTGTCCTGATACGCCTGCAGTTTCTTTCTCGGGTGGTCGTCAGGGGTCGTCCTCCTCAAATCTTCTTCTTTTTCCTTTTCTTCAGTGTACACAGCTGGGTGACCTCTTCTTCATTATCTCCATTTTGCAAGCTCAGCAACCTTGTTATCCGTCCTGCCCAGATGGTCCCAGGCTTGTTGGCATATCGGGCCCCCTTTATCAGGATGCCTCAAACTTTTTGTCTTTTTTCTAGTTCGTACCCAAGGACTGTTCCCTAATTTACGGCTTCTCTTATCTGGTTTCTACATTCCAACTATTTTACTAATTGTTTTCTTTCATACTGGAGCATGAGACAGGTGAACCCTGAGTTTGTGGGGCCTGACGCAAGTGTTGCCAAACTATATATTCTGTTTTAAAATTGTTCTACGCTAATTAGTTTCCCTTATTCAGCTTTCCCAAGACGGGTCCATGGTAGAGTTTGGGGGAAAGACCCAAAGAGGCCTGCCTGGAGCAGCAGGGAGAGAGTTTTGCTCCACCCTCTGGGCTGTGGTTTGGAGGCCTCTTTGATCTGGCAGAGGCAGCAGAAGACGGGAAGTTGCAAGCATCAGGACCCTCGTGCTGGCAGGTCCTTGGGCACCCCACGAAGGGAGAGCGTGACATGGTCCTCATTTTCCTGGCAGCCCTGGTGGAACTGGCAGACTTTGGTGAGATGTGACTTTCAGGCTGGGGAGAATGAGGCAAGGGTTTGTGCAGCTGGTGGTGGAAGCGGGGAGACGTGAGTCCTGACTCCCCAGGGAAACTGGGAGTGTTTCTGTAGGGAGAGCAGGGGCTGCAGACGGGTACAGCAAATAATCTGGGACATGTCAGGAGGAATGGGCATAAGGGGAGGAACATGACCTCACTTTACATTGGCAGGTACTGAGCATTCCTGAATGTGCCGCTAATACATAGGCAGCCTGAAAGAAGGAAAGCTGCTAGGGAACGGAGCAATGAGGCATCTAGGAGCTTCTCTCCTAGATGTATTGCAGACAATGCTACCAGTCTCTGTAGGGGTGGTCGTAAACCTTGGGGGACAAACAGTGAAGGCTAACTCGGTGCAAGAGGAGCTGAAATGCCATACAAGGACAGGGCAAGGTCAGAGGACGTGCTGTGCCATATGGAGGAACTGTTCTAGCAAGAAGATATGGTCAGAGGTGGGAGAGGAGCAGCTCACGTCTTCTACTGCTGAAGGAGAGACGAGCAGTTAACATAGCTCAGAGGCAGATATGGAGAGAATCAGTGGACTGAAAGACCAGCATGAAAAGCAGGGAGATGGGGGTGGGGGGGTGAGAAGTGACAAGAACCTGCAGAAAGAAGTGTGCAGGGACAAACAGCTCAGCATTTCAGAGGCTTCAGAGAAAAGTGAGATGGGAAGTGGGGACAGTTAGCAAGCTGATGAAGTGACAGATGGACACAGACACAGGCAAGCAAAGCTGAAAGCTCTTTCTGGCTTTACAGGTCATGCCCAAAAGGACTCTGTGCTCCAGTTCCCAGCAGAAATGACCATCCAGGTGGGACACAACGCGACTCTGCACTGCAATTTCTCCACCAGCTATTCCAATCCATACATGTTTTGGTACCAGCAGTGCCAGACTCAGTCCCCTCAGATGCTGCTGCGGGTGGACAAATGGAAACCTCAAGTGGATTCAGGGAGGTTCTCCTCTACACTGTCTGTGGAGACCTCACAGGTGTTTCTGCATGTGCGGGATGCCGAGCTCCAGGACGGCACTGCCTATTTCTGTGCACTGAGCCCACAGCGGTGCTCACAGTATGAAGCACTGCACAGAAACGTGGGGCATGCTCTGAGGGGTGCTTCCCTCCCTGCCACTGCTTGCATATAGCTCTGAGCTCAGCCTGCCCAGCAGTGGCACCTGGAGGCTGTGGTGAGGCTGGATCTCTGCCTCCTCAGCCTGTGCTGCTGTGTAGCACATGGCAGCGTGACTTTTACAGCTGTGTCTAGATCCAGGGTCTTTGATGATGGAAAGGATCCAAGAAACCTGACCTGGAGCAGACCCATTGCAGGTTACACCACGCACAAGCCAAACCAGGCATGTAAATGCCCTCTCCTTAAAATAGCTGGTACACTGGAGCGAGTACTCAGGGCAAGCAACCTATCAGCTTGTCTTCTTGTTCCCTTTCCCTGTGCCTCCACTGATGGCCACAGCTGGAGAAGGAAGCTTGTGTTAGGAAGCACAACTGCTCTTATGGTTTTGCCACGTGGCCATAGTAGCCCAAGAAGGGAAGAGCTCTTCCTTGCCCAGCATCTGGATGTCAGCTAAACCCTCAGCAAGTGAAAAGACCCATCAGCCAAAGACAGGACAAGATTCTCTGTTCAAGCCCTTCCTGCACTCGTCCACTGCTGGAGAAGGGTCCTGCTCTTTTTCATGTCTCTTCTCCTTCTCAGGGGAATCACCAGTGCTGGAGGGAGCCCCTATGTTCCTGAGTCCATGCCAATTTCTCTGTCCAACAGCTGGTAACCACATCTCTGTGATCTTGTTTCCTCCCAGAGGCAACAGGAATGGCTCTGGGGACGTATTCCCAGGCAATCCCACCCCAGCACTGCATGTGGAAGCTCATCTGGAGGGTGCTGACTTTCCAGCTTGATCTCACCCTCTGAGTTGGAATCTGTTGCTCCTGAAGCATCATCCAGGTCACCTGAGAAGCCCCAGGGTACTTAGTTGTTGTCCTACTGCTGTTCCAGGATGGCCTGCCTCTCCCAAGTGATGTGGGTCTGCTCTGCCAGCCCTGGTGGAGGCTTTGCATGCCCCTATTTATCTCACGGGGGCTCTAGGCAGTGTTGATGGAGTATGGGCAGCAGCCCTCAATATCCTGCACTCTGCTGTGTCTCAGGTCCTTTGGACATTTCATGTCCTGCTTGTGGTTGATCTCCAGGGCTGCAGAGGGCTTCAACACACCACAGACACGATTCTCCCCCAAAACCAACATCGTCCCTAAGGAGGATTGAAAAGCAGTGATGGCTGCCTGAGAACAGAGCCAGGCTCAGGCACTTTCTCCAGCCTCAGTGGGCTGTCCCAGGGATTTTCCCAAATGCCGCTGAGAAAGAGAGGACAGCTGACAAAGATAGGCATCAGCCTGTCCTTGGGAACTGGTGCCTGGGCCTGGCTGCAGGTCTAAGAGCCAAGTGCCCAGGATGGGTGGACACAGGAGGTTGATGAGTCACCTCCAGAAGCACCATTGCTTCCAGAAGGGAGGAGTAAATGTTCAGTCTGAACTCAATCATCTCACTTGGATAGCCCTACACTCAGGTGAAATCAATCCCTGTGTATCTGTCCTGTTGATGCCTCCGCCTTATGAGGTGGTCACATCGACTCCCTTCACTGTCAGTGTGCAGAAAGAAGAGCTTTGAGAACGTGATTCATCTGTTCTGAAATGAAAATCAAAGGAGAGAAGCAAATGCCCTTTGGAAGTGCTAACGTCCTCCCAATAAATGTAAAGAGAAACTTGTTACTGGGCCAGCATTTCACAGCTCTGCAGTGTGGGGACTTTGCCAATCACGTTAAAGTCTTTCCACAACAAAGCCCAAAATGGGTGGAACAATGGACTGTTAAAAACTGATGTGGGGCTTTAGATGTGGAAACGCCCTGACATATCTAGCCTGAAGCATAGCAATTTGCATAGGTTTAATTGAAAATTAAAAAGTGCGTTCAGGTACTGGATAGAGGGAAGGAAGAGGAACATAAATTTTGTTGCCTGTCTTATGCTAGGAATAATGGCTATAGGTAGAGATACCAGACATTGCCAAATTTTGTCTTGAACCGGAGCATGACTTGATGAAACAGCCACAAGAATGGGCCATAGATACATCCAGAAAATGTCAGACTAAATGGAGAAATACACGCCCATTTCCTAAGGCAATGAGCCAGCTGCTGGGATTTCTTTAGGAGATTCAGATGAACGCCTGACAAAATGCAGCACTCAGCAAACTGGAATACAAACCTGTGGGAGGACTTCTCCTCCAGTGTTCTGGCAGAGAACCATTTCTGGATGGGGTTTGTGACCCAATCCAAGAGTCAGTCTTTAGAGGCCTGTGAGACATTCTGAGTTTACCCAGGAGTGAACAGAGGGAGATGGGAGCTTTAGAATCAAGTCTCAGCCCAGCCTAAGATTTCCATAAGGTGAATGAGATAAGCTCACTGGGGAACTGGTGGTTTCTCACTAAGTGTGATGCCCAGGTGTACTTACACTTTGGTAAGGAACTTTTGCAGGGCAGAAGTCGTAGGCGGGAGGGGATGAATCTCTTTGCTCTTACTGAAGCCTTTTGAAAAGCCACTTCACTTTTTCTGGAAAGCTCGCCTCAGGGCTTGCTTCACTTCTTTGTTCCTGAGTGTGTAAATGAAGGGGTTCAACAAAGGAGTTACAACTGTGTTAAAGGTATTCACAAGTTTGTTCAGATCCAGGGAGTTCTGGGCCGATGGCTTGACATACAGGAACATGGTGGAGCCATACCAGATTGTGACAACGCTGAGATGGGCAGAGCAAGTGGAAAAGGCCTTTTTCCGGCCATGGGCTGTCTGGATTCTCAAGATGGAAGAGATGATGTATATGTAGGAGACCAGGGTGAGCACACAGGAGGCCACCACAACAATTATGGAGACAAGAAAGGTTGCCAGCTCCACAGACCATGTGTCACTGCAGGAGAGGGCAAGGCAGGAATCTATATCGCAGAGGAAATGATTGATGACATGTGGCCCACAGAATGTCAGCCTGGATGTCAGAAAGGCCAGCAGGGAGACGGCCAGAAAGCCTCCCAGCCAGGAACTGAGTGCCAGCCGAGCAGAGAGGACACTGTTCATGAGGGATTTGTATCTCAAGGGGTAGCATATGGCTAAGTAGCGGTCATAGGCCATGACAGACAGGAGAAAACACTCAGTGGAGCCTAGGGACAGAAGAAAGAACAACTGGAGGATGCAGACACTGAAGGAAATGGTCTGGCTAGTCCCCAGCATGACTCCTATGGCTTTGGGAACAACACCTGTAGTGTACCAGATCTCCAGAAAGGAGAGATTACAGAGGAAGAAGTACATTGGGGTATGGAGGTTGCTGTTCATCCACACAAGGGCTATGATGGATGCATTGCCGCTTACTGACAGGGAGTAAGTCAGTGCAAATACCACCACAAGGGAGACTCGGAAATGCCACATGCCTGGGAAGCCAAGAAGGATGAATTCTTCCACATTTGTCCCATTTGCCATGTTCTCCCAAGTGTTGAGGTCCATCTGCAAAGACAGGAAAGTTTTGGTGAGAGTTTGCATGCCTGTGCTGGTCCTTCAGACACTCCTAGTAATGAAACAAAGCCATCAACCCTGAAAAAGTAGTTGGTGCAGAGCACAGGAAAACAGCATCTGCCCTAAGTTAAAAGTGTCAGGGAAATCCTTTCCTGCAGAAACACATTTGGACAACTAGATCTGACCCTGAAGGTCAGGCATACACGATCAAGTGAACCTGGAGAATTATATATTTGATCAAGCGCAGGTATCTCCTTTAGAACATGGTGACTGCAATCACTTCTGTGACACGGAAATCGCATTTAGGAAACTATGGACAGCAGGCTGAGGGTCTCGAGCTATGTGAAAGGCTGTTGCAGTGAGGAAGGGAATAACATACCTGCACTCTTCAGGGCAGGTAATACTGAGTTGTGATTTCAGCAAATGAGATTGAGGGATCAAAACACTGTTATGATCATGTGGCATTGGAAGAGATTTTCTCACATCTTCTAGGTCAGTTTATCACAATGGCTTCTGCCTGAAATTGCAGCAGCACAGGGCAGCAGGCTGATATGACAGTCATTACGCAAGGACTCATGGTCTTGCATATTTACTTTATTCCAAGTCTCAGCACAGGAAGCTTTTGCAAATACCTCTGTTACCCCCACTGTCTTCTGCTTCTCAGCATAGCTACTAGGGGTAGGATACACCTCTGTGTAATTTTGCCATCTCAGAGTTAGGGGAAGGATTTCTGCTGACCAAGTTGAAAGATCTGCAATGAAATACTCCTATTGCAGCTTCTCAGCTTACCCTTCTTCCTTCTCCATGGACAGGCACTAGGGAGTCATGGCTCATTTTCCTTATATATATATCTAAAAGCCCTTTTGAAGTGCCAGGTTGTCTCTGAGGACTAAGGCAGGAGCCTAGTGAGCAGCTCAGATGGATGTCGGACATCTCAACTTGGACAGAGATATCCATGCCTCAGTGGTTGAAGGCAAAATCCTCTGAGTTGAATCCCATACAAGGTAGGTCTGCTGAGAAGTTAACCGAAATGCAGGGTATAATCTATGCCCTCCCTGCAGACAAGGGAGGATCCTTCATCAGTTCTTTAGGGGAGAACCAATCTCATCCTCAGGTGGCTGTCTAAGACAAATGGAGCTGAACCACCATCTGAAGGATCCCTTTCTCTCCTTTCTTCATCCTTAGGAATTTGCATACCAGAAATCTCATGTGGCTAAAGAGCAGAGAAATCCCCCTTAATCTGACTCTCCTTAAACATGCAAGTCATTGGAAGTCTATGCTAGAGGTCTTGGGCGGGCTTCACTCACCAGCTCGAAGAATGGAAATGATCCAAACGACATCTCTTCATGCACCATCTTCCAGATGAAGCCATGGTCCCCTTGGCTGAGGGAGAACATTGAGAAGAGTTTGATTTACTGGAGGAGCTCTGCATGCAGTGATGTCAGCAGAAATGTGAATGAACAGCTCTCACCTTGCTCACTCACATCAAGCTGTACACAATTGCACGACACTGTTTTCTCTCCATCCACCTAGTAACTATTGACAGCTTGCACTCCCGATTTTCTTTCCCTTTCAGAGCTACCACTGTACTTCCACAAAGGAGGGCTTTGTGTGCACACTCACAGTGTAAACTCTCTGCAGTTTAGCTCCATATAGTAAGAGCATACATCAGAGAGTCACCAGCATTGTTAGCATAAGTACATCCCCACACCCACCTCATTAACACACTGAAGCTTAAACTGGCCACACCAAGGAGACAGTTTTTTGTTTTCCCTCCGTGTGCCACAGGGAGTTTGATCTCTGTGGGATGTTATGGAATTGTTGCAGATGGATAATGCTCTCTCTTCACACAGGCCAATTAAATAACAACAACGCAATTCTCTAAAGTGGCTGTCAGGCGGGGTGTTTGCCTCCTGCCTGCAGCTGCAGTATGTGAACATTGTCAGGAGCTCAGTGCTGTCTTGTGTAGCCATTTTCTGACACACAGGAGACGTCTGAAATAGCCAAGTCCCAAGAGACTGGAATTGTCAAGTATTTGGAGCTGGATACTAGCATGGTTTTGAAACCTTCAGGGTGGGAGATAAGGCAACTATGGACATTTGAATACAGAGTGAGCAAGGTAAGGGATTCCCCTACCACATCTCTGAGCCTCTAACTGCAGTTAAGGCCTAAGTCTTCAGTCTTCCTTGAAGTGAAGATGTAAGTAAAGACCTAAATGCGGTCAGACAAGACATGAGCAGGGGAAAATTGATCTCCTCTGTGTCCAGTGCAGGTGTCTCCATGCAAGCTACTCATCTTTACTCCTTTGATCATCAGTGGAGAGAAATAGGTGTTGTCAGCCCTCAGTTCAGCCCATTCAAAAGATGCTGTCTCACACAAATCAAGCAATCCATGCCTTAGAAGCACCTATTTTTCTTCTACTGTCACTGAAGATAAACTAGACAGCTGCCTTAACACACACACAGACACACAAATCTAGATCTCTAGGCATCTAGAGTTAGTTGAGAAGACTAATACCCAAAGAGACTATCTACACTGTCCAGGGCTACTGCACAGGTTTTGGAATTGACAGAGACATTTTCTGCAAGTCCTGTGTCCAAGGGTTCAGTGTGGTTAAGAGAAAATTGATCTGCACTTGATGTGAGGGGGTGTCGTGGTTTAGGCCCAGCTGGCAGCTGAGCACCACGCAGCCACTCACTCACCCCTCCCCCAGCGGGATGGGGAGGAGAAGTATAACAAAAGGCTTGGGTGGAGACAAGGACAGGGAGAGATCACTCACTAATTATCATCACGAGCAAAACAGACTGAACGTAGAGAGGAAAGTCACCTCATTTGTTACTAAGCAAAACAGAGTAGAGGAATGAGAAATAAAATCAAGTCTTAAAACACCTCCCCCCACCCCTCCCATCTTCCCGGGCTCAACTTCACTCCCGGCTTCCACCTCCTCCCCCCTCAGTGGCACAGGGGGACGGAGAATGGGGGTTGCGGTCAGTTCAGCACACATTGTCTTTGCCGCTTCTTTGTCCTCAGGGGGAGGACTCCTCTCAACATTCCCCTGCTCCAACATGGAGTCTCTCCCACGGGCTACAGTCCTTCATGAACTGCTCCAGCGTGGTCTCTCCCACGGGGTGCAGACCTTCAGGAGCAGACTGCTCCAGTGTGGGGTCCCCCACAGGGTCACAAGTCCTGCCAGCAAATCTGCCCTGGCGTGGGCTCCCCTCTTCACGGGTCCACAGGTCCTGCCAGGAACTTGCTCCAGCGTGGGCTTCCCATGGGCGACAGCCTCCTTCAGGTGCCTCCACCTGCTCCAGTGTGGGGTCCTCCACGGGCTGCAGGTGGAATCTCTACACCCCCTCATCCTTTCTCCACAGGCTGCAGGGGGATCTCTGCTCCGGTGTCTAGAGCACCTCCTCCCCCTCCTTCTTCACTGACCTTGGTGTCTGCAGAGTTTCTTACACCTTCTCACTCCTCTCTCCGGCTGCAAAAGCTCCTCCAACTGTTTTGTTTTCCTTCTTAAATATGTTATCACAGAGGCACTGATTGGCTTGGCCTTGGCCAGGGGCGGGTCCATCTTGGAGCCGGCTGGCATTGGCTCTGTCAGACACAGGGGAAGCTTCTAGCAGCTTCTCACAGAAGCCACCCCTGTAGCACCCCCCGCTAACAAAACCTTGCCACACAAACCCAATGCAGGGGGAGACACAGCTGATGAGAGTAACATGCCCAGCTTGAGCCCATTCGCTGATACGGAAGTCCTCTCCCTGCTATCTCTCTGTCCTAGAGTACCCTGGACATGGATATGGGCTTTAGCTATGGCATGGAAGTGCTTGTAGGCTCTGGTAGGACAGCTTGTGGTTTCACTTCTGATCACATGATGAAGCAAGCCATGCACAGGTGACCAGGTATGCAGGTCTTGCTGTGATCTTATGCTAGCTGGGGAGTTCAGAGGCCACAAATGATCAAATGCAGGATCAGTGTCTCCAGAAAGATGTTTTGTCCCATTTACCATGCAAGTCTGCTTTGGGATGGGATAAGTCCTGTGTGTGAGCTGATGTCTCCTCACTGACTGTGGGAAGCATCTGCAGAGTCTGTTAAAGCAGATTCAGAGATCCATGGAATGATCAGAGGGTTGAACCCCTATCCTATGAAGAAAGGCTGAGAGAGTTGGGGTTGTTCAGTCTGGAGAGGAGAAGACTCCAGGGAGACATTCTTGCAGCCTTTCAATATTTAAAGGGGTCTTACAAGAAAGACAGAGAAAGACTTTTTACCAGGCCTGTCGTGATAGGACAAGGGGCAATGGTTTTAAACTAAAGGAGGGTAGATTTAGATTAGATATAAGCAAGACATTTTTTAGGATGAGGGTGGTGAGACACTGGAATAGTTTGCCCAGAGAAGTTGTGGATGCCTCATCATTAGAAGTGTTCAAGGAAAGGCTGGATGGAGCTTTGAGAAACCTGATCAAGTGACAGATGTCCCTGCCCATGGCAGGGGAGTTTGACTAGATGACCTTTCAAGGTCCCTTTCAAACCAAACGAATCTATGATTCTGCAATACCATGATTCTATGACTGCCCTAGCCAGGCCCGCTGGTGCTGCCACTCTGCCTTCTGGAGCCACATCATCCTGCCCAGCCCCATCTGACCAAGTACCCCAGGGCTCTTCCCCACTGCCTGTCACTAGCATCAGCACCAACATTGGCAACAGTTAGGCACCAGCATTGGCATTGGAATCAGCATCAGACTTCTCCCAAGCTCGTCCACCATTTCCCCCCAGGTGGTCTCTTCCAGTGCTCGGAGCCCATCCCACATTGTCATGAGTTCGAGCTCAACAAAGACATGAGAAAATGATGTAGAGGTGACTGAAATCTTCAGGCTTTCTCCATATGTTCCAGAACATGAGGCTATTGTAGCGGATTTCCCTCCACACCAAATGTAGACCCTTTTGGTGTGCAAGTGAAGTCTGGGAGAGAGGATGAAAGCTTGGTCCCCCTTTCTAAAGATACACTTCAGGCCCTGAAAGGAAAGTCCTCTGTCCATCTGGTCCCCAGGGAAGCCTGTATGGCTGTAACAGCTTACTCAACTGTTCAAAGCCCATGTTCTTGGGCTTCAGAAGCAGAGAGGGAAACCTGGTTTCTGCAACCGCCGAGGCCCCTCTCTTTGAAATGGCAACGGATCCCTTCTCCAGGCATTCTTTGGATGGGCTTCAAACAGACAGCACACTTGCCTCAGTGGTGGTGTCCTGGAGACCAGGGCAGCATAAGCAGCCAGGGGTTCTCCATGTGGGTGTCTGAGGGAACAGATAGAGCCTGTCTGTAAAGCACGTGTGCTACCTTCTGTGGCTCCCTAGCCTGTGCATCAGTGAGGAAAGCTGTTGAGCTAGGTAAGGGTGTGCTTTTTTCAGCAAAGTCCAGGCCCAGGGACTTGGGACACAGGAGTGGATACTCAGTAGAAGTACCCTACCAGCTTGTCTTGCTCCTATGCTTCCCTCAGCATCCACCAATGGCTGTTGGAGATAATGGCTTTTGGCAGGAGACATGATTGCTCCTGTGATTTATTCCCTGGCCAAATAAGGCCAAGGAGGGAAAATCCCTTTCTTGCCTTGCATCTAGAAATTGCCTGAACCTTGAGCTTGCAATATCAGACAGTTCAGATACATGGATCAGCCTTTGGTAGCTTATAGAAAGTGAGATGGAGATTGAGCCCAACGAGAAAGCTGATGAAGTGATAGTTAGGTAGATGGATATGGACCCAGGCAAAGTTGAAATACCTTTCTGGCTTTACAGATCACATGCAGAAGAAATTTGTGCTGCAATTCCCATCAGAAGTGACCATCTGGGTAGGACACAAAACCCCAGAGTTTTTCTCCAAAGACCTGAGTCAAGAGCAACCAATTCCTTTGGGGAGAGGCACCTTTCAGCTTCTTGATGTAGCTTGGACCATGTTGGAGGCAGAGGTTACAGGTCAGACACCTGGGAAGGCAGGGGATGCCTGGTGGCCAATGACTGAAGGTGAGTCAGTTGTGTGTTCTTGTAGCAAAGATGACCTCTGCGATGTCTTAGCAAAAGTGTAGCCAGCAAGCCCAGGAAAGTGATCCTCCTCCTCTATTTGTCACTCATGAGACCATGCTGGGAATCATTCTGGGGCTCCTTGGTATGTAGGAAAGGTATTGACATGTGGGAGTGAGTCCAGTGGAAGCCTCCAAGGCACTCAGGGGGCTTGAGGACATGATGCACTGAGAGCCTTAGGGACCTTAGGAAAAGAAGGCTCAAGGGAGACCTTATGAGTGTCTACAACTACGTGCTCCAAGGATGTGGAAAAGGTGGTGCGAGGCTCTTCTCAAGGTGCACAGTGATAGGACAAGAGGCAACAGACATAATTTGGAACCTGGGAAATTCTATTTAGATATAAGAAACTCTTTATTTTAAACTTTTTTTTTTGACCCTCAAAATTCTCAAGTACTAGAATGCACTGTCAACAGATGATGTGCAGGCTCTGGCCTTGGAAATTTTCAAGACTTGACTGTTCACAGCCCTGACCAGCCTTGTCCAACCTAAATTATGCTATGGAAAGAGTAAAAATAGTTTTGCACATTTGTTTATTAAAGGCTAGAAGTAAGGAGAGGACTAATTCAGATCCTACTGTTTTTGAGGAAACTGAAAATGGAAGGGTAATGGTCAAGTGGAAAGGCTGTTGGTTTTTGTTGGGTGTTTTTGGGGGTTTTTTTCCCCCCAATGAGCATTTCAGAAGTTGATTTATGAGATTGGATGGGCAGTGGGGCTTCATTTATTGGTTCCTGAGATACATTCTTTTGGTTAGAGGGAGAAAGTCCACAGTGCCTGAAGGGGCTGAACAGGACAGTTGGCGTCTGCAGGGTTTGTGGGCGTGCTGACAGGAGCTTGGGGCTAGACATTGTCCAGGAGCCAGGACAGGCCACCCCACCAAGGGCTAGATGTTGGTGAGAGAGGAGGCACAGGTACCAAGGAAGGAGAGACTGCCAAGATGTTGCACTGGAGGATATGTGTTGTGGTTTAACCCAGCTGGCAGGTAAAACAACCACACAGTCATTCGCTCACTCCCCCGCACCCCAGTGAGATGGGGAAGACAATCAGAAAGGAAAAAAAAAAAAAAGTAAAACTCATGGGTTGAGATAAAGACAGTTCAACAGGACAGAAAAGGAAGATAATAATATTAAGAATAAGAATAAGAGTAAGAGTAAGAGTATGAGTAAGAGTAAGAATCACAACAATAACAACAACAATAAAAACAATAACAACAACAATAATAATAACAATAATAATAATAAAAGAATATGCAAACCAAGTGAACAGCAGCACAATTTATCACCACCCAAGGACAATGCCCAGCTACTCTGCCTCCAGGCAAACCCCCCAGTTATATATGGAGCATGACGTCATATGGTATGGAATATCCCTTTGATCAGTTTGGGTCAGCTCTACTGACTGTGTTCCCTCCCAGCTTCTTGTGTACCCCCTGCCTTCTCGTTGGCAGGTCAATATGAGAAGCTGAGAAGTCCTTGAGTGCTTGGCAACAACTAAAATCATAGATGAGTTATCAACAATATTCTCATCCTAAATCCAAAATACAGCAACTAGGAAGAAAATTAACTGTATCCTTGCTGAAACCAGGACAATGTGTCAGAGAGGTTGATAACCAGTTGCAGGCCTATCCTCCTTTTACCTTCTACCCTGGAAAGGCAGGAGGTGTTGTCTGCAGGAGCAACATGTGTCACTGCTTGAGGAGGGAGGACCACAGCAGAGGCATTTCAGGAGTGGTAAGAACAAGCATTTTCTCCTCCCCATTTGATTCTTTGTTCCCTTTGCAGAGTCATTTCTGACAGTTCTGCTCTCTTGAGGCTCTTGGTGGGCACATGTGGTTTTTCTGAGTTTCTCTCACACATGCAGGAGGATCGGTCTCAGCATGCACCTTGGGTATCTCATTCTCACTGCCTTCGTGAGGCAACAAGCAGGTAAGCATTGGCTTTGACTGGAGGCATGATTCTTCTTCCTCCCAGGAGACCATCATCCCCTCGAGAGTTCTCTGCAGAGAGCTGCTCTTGAATTATGGGCAAACATTGGGAAACATCAGATCAAATGGGTGGTTTTGCACCTATTTTCTCAAGATGTGATAACTGATGGAAAAGAAAAGATGAGACCAAAAAGAAACATCTCCTCTCCTGATCAGCTTAGACTCCTTGCCTTCCTTTTCTGTTGCCAACCACCCACCTCTCTCTGCTTCTCTCTGCTGATCTGTCTGGGCCCAGTGTCTCACAGACATGTCATTGCAGAAGCTCTTTTCTATCTCGGCAGCATGCATTTTCTGACTTTGCAACCCAAGTGCACAGGACTTTTGAAAGCTGATTGAGGCATGTGAAAGCTCTTTCATCCCACGTTCTCACATTCCTAGGGTGCCCCAGGCTCTCTCCTGCGTGGCACATGCCATGCAGCATGCCCTGGCTAGCCATTCCTCCTGCATGTCCGCAATGCCAGGGCTTCCTTTTCCCGCTCTTTCATGACTGTGGAGTCATCCTAGAGGACAGAAAATGGGGAGCATGGTGAAACGTCTTCCAGGAGTTCCATGTTCCTCACCCTACTGGAGGTGTCCTGGATCCGTCACAGGAGGATCAGGCACTACAGGCTGTTCCCTGGAGATGCCAGGTGGCAGGAGAGTGGGGAACCAAAGACCTGGGTGAAAGCACAGCTCTCCTCTGGGGGTGTCCCTGTGGAAGGGAATTGGCATTCCTGTGATGTGGGATCCATGCTGAGCCGAGGTCTCAGACCTGCTGCCCAAAGGCACTCACCACCTTGCCGTTCCCATCCATGGGACTCTTGCTGCAGCATAAGGCATAGGGAGCCTTCTCCTCCGACACTTCACATCCCCTCTTGTTTTGCATCTCGGAGCCTTCCTTGAACAGTCGCTGACCCTTGCTTGCTTCCAGGCACCATGGGGCAGACCACTATCACCCAGCAGGAAGGACAAGTCACAGCAGAGGAGAGAAACACCTTCCAGACCACCTGCATCTACCAGACCATAAAACTTTTACAGCTTGTTCTGGTACCAGCAGAAGAAAGGCCAAGTTCCACAGTGTATCTCCTGTCAGGGAGCAGCCAGGCCCGCGTGGAGCAGCCATCTCACCACGTTGCTGAACACCATGGGGAAATGCGGCCTCCTGCGGTTGGAGGAAGTCAAAGTCTCTGACAGTGCCTTGTACCTCTGTGCTGTGCAAGACACCCTGGTGCAGGGAGCTTCCTTGGCTGTGCAACAACCCAGAGGAGGGAGGGGATGTGTCTGTGCAAGGCTGAGCTTGGGGGAAGGGGAGCTCTGTTCTCCCCTGGCAGTTCTGCTTCCCCTGTACACCCAGAGCTCTGCAGGCCAAGATCCTCTTCCAGGATGGGCCAGTGTCAGTGCCCTGATGGGAAAGAGAAGGTGGTGACAGAGTCTCAGGTTCCCTTGTTTTCACTGTGGGTTACGTGGTTATTCTGCCCAATGGCTCCAGTGAGTGGGCAGGCAATGCAGGAGACTGGGGCTATTTGTGCAATGGTTCCTTGCTGATGCTCTTTGCTTTCTGGTTTGTCCCTGCTGCATATTGCTTCTTCAAGGTTTCCTGCGGGTCTGCCTCTTAGAGTGCCTGCTCTGAGATGTGTCCCTCAGAGGTCAGAGTTCAAAGTAAGATGAAAAACATAAATGATGTCATCTGACAATGTCCTTCCTGGAATTACATGATTGAAATGATTTTGGATAATACTCAGAACCCCCTTGTGGACTTTCTAGTTGCTACATGGCCATGTGCTGGGATCTGGAGGGCCTACTGTCCTCCAGTGCAGTCTGCTGGTCCTTGGAGCCCACCTCATGCCATACTTCATGGACTTCCCCCAGCCCTGACTCATTCCTTGTGCAGTGGGATCAGGCTGTACAACTCTATCCAAGATCTCCATGGGGGAACAGATCACCAGGCAGAGGTGGGAAACATGCCCTTGTGCTGGTTTTGGCTGGGATAGAGTTAATTTTCTTCATAGTAGCTACATTTCGGATTTGTGCTGAAAACGGTGTTAATAATACAGTGATGTTTTCGTTATTGCTGTGCAGTGTTTACACAGAGTCAAGGCCTTTTCCGGTTCTCAGACTGTCCCACCAGTGAGTAGGCTGGGGACATACAAGAAGTTAGGAGGGGACACAGCCGGGACAGCTGACCCCAACTGACCAAAGGGATATTCCATACCATATGACATCATACTCAACATATAGGGTGTTGGGGGAAGAGGAAGGAAGGGAGGGACATTTGGAGTGATGGCATTTGTCTTTCCAAGTAACAGTTATGCATGATGGAGCCTTGCTTTCCTGGAGATGGCTGAACACTTACCTGCTGATGGGAAGTGGTGAATTAATTCCTTGTTTTGCTTTGCTTGCACGTGTGATTTTTGCTTTACTTATTAAATTGTCTTTATCTCAACCCATGAGTTTTCTCACTTTCACTCTTCTGATTTTCTCCCTCATCTCGCTGGGGGGGCGGGTGAGGGAGTAGCTGCATGGTGCTAGGTTACCAGCCAGGGTTAAACCACGACAGCCCTACAGAAGAACTGGCCTTGGGGAAAGCTATGTCATGCCTGATGGAAGGCCAGGCACCACAGAGCAGACATGGAGCCTTGGGCACTGGATGCCCTCATGTGTGGCCTGGCCAGCCTGATTTCAACATCAAGCTGTAAGTTCCTTAGCTCTGCACATCTGTGTAACTGCTGGGCTGTGCGGGGAACTGTTCGCTGGGTAGAGGGTGTGTAGGTGACCTGCCATTGCTGTCCTTGCTCTTGTATACAGGCCATGTCCCATCATTTTAGGGACAGGTGGAAACATGAGGAGTAGAAGGTCTTGGGCTGTGGTAAATGCTTTTTCTCACTCTATCCCCACTCTTGCATCCTTCCAGGCCACCTTCTGACTGAACTACTTTTCCCAGCACAGGGCTATCCAAACCTTGAGGAATTCTCTTCTTCACAGGCTTTTGAGCTGACCTTCCAGCAGCACTGGGCTCCCAATGGTTGGGCTTCCCATCTGCAGGATGTGCTCTGAGGCCAAGAGGCTGTATCTGAGCAGAGATGCTGGAATACAGGGCCTGATCCCCACTGTCTGTGGAGGAGCCAGGAGCTCCAAAAGACCGAGACTGAAAGAGCCCCACTGACATTTTTCCCACCCTTCTCTTTTTCTGGGAATGATGAATGGTCTGTGTGTGTCCCCACCTTATCCCCCACCACCCAAGGCAATGGCTTTCTTCCTTGGAGACTCGAGACAGTGACACCAAAAAAGAATTATATGGAGGCAGAGGCTGTGATGTGAAAAACATCGATGACTCTGAAGCGGGAAAGAACTTCCCTTATAGAAGAGACAGCTGGTGGTGACAGATCACTGGTAGCTGCCTAAAATATGTGCCCATCACCCATGGTTGAAATCCCACAAGGCATACATCTGCTGGTCCCACAAAGGGAGTGGGGTCAGCAAATGCCCCAGGTTGGCTCTGGGGGTCTTGGGGCCCAGAAGAACAGAAAATGAGAAAGAGATGGGAGAGACTGGAAGGCCATGGACTTAGACTTTGGCCATGTTTTCAGAGAGCCTCAGCTGCTCTGCTTTGGAAGGGAAGCACTGGATGCTCAGCTTCTCTGAAATCAATGACCAGGAGTTCTGTTGTGAGTTCAGCATGAGCTTCCAGATTCCTGCGGTCCTTGTCATGGTTGTCACCAGTGTCTTTAGCAGCAGTGGAAACTTTTGCCACAGTAGTGACTGGAAATGGGCACTCCATCACAGCTAAGGATACTACCAATGGCAGCAGAGGTGGACGAGCCCACAATGGTATTCTGTGGGAAGGAGCTGAGGATGGGGCCAGGCAGAGTCACCACCACAGCAGGGGGCTCAATGACAACGGTGGAGTTCTGGCACTGCCTGACACAGGACTCATTGCAGCTGTTGGCCAGTGGGGTTGGGCTGCAGGGCAGGCAGGGCTGGCACTGGTTGTAGCAGGACATGTCTTGTGCTGGAAGCGCACCTAGAAGAGAGGGTACAGAAGCAGCAGAGCATAGTGACATCTGAGGAGCCGTCTGCCATGAATCCATCACCCCACTGCAAGTGTGTCAAAGGCACCTGCTAGGTCGGGAGGCAGAAACTGGGCAGCAAAGCCAAAGGGTTTCTTGGCCTCATCCAGGTATTTAGCCTGGATAAGACAAGACTGAGAGGGGATCTTATTAACACATAAATATGTAAAGGTCAAGTGTCAAGAGGATGGGACCAGACTCTTTTCAGCAGCACCCAGCAACAGGACAAGGGGAAACAGGCACAAACTGGAACATAGGAAGCTCCATCTGAGCATGAGGAAAAACTTCTGTACTGTGAAGGTGACAGAGCACTGGAACAGGCTGCCCAGAGAGGTTATGGAGTCTCCTTCTCTGGAGATATTCAAAATCTACCTGGACACAATCCTGTGCAACCTGCTCTAAGTGATCTCGCTATAGCAGAGGGGTTGGACTAGATCTCCAGAGGTCCCTTCCAACCCCTATCATTCTGTGATTCTGTGATTCTGTGATTCTGTGATACTGCAAGGTGTCACCAGGCCCAAGAAGACTGCTGCCTATTTCTTCAATTAAGAGCTCCCTCAGCCAACTCACTGTCTGATTCAGACCTTCACCCATCTTCAACCTCTCCTGGCAAGTAGCACTAGGACCTAGCACAGGATGGAGGACCACACATCTGCATGACTAGAAAAGGACATCGGGAAAGACCTTCAGACTCACCTGCTTCCCAAGGAGAAGGAGGCAAGAGAAGTGAATGAGAAAATGAGAGGTTGGGAGTGGCTTTTATGGTGACCGTGACCTGCCCCAGGCCCAAAGGTAACTTGTATGGAAGTGATAATTTTCTAAGATGTTCATGATGGATGGAAAACATCCCAGCTAATGACATGGGCTGAGTAGTTGTTTTCCCCAACACTAAGTGTTAATTTCCTTTTCCTGGTTTCTGCCATACCCATTCCCTCACAGAGGCTTCTTCTGAGTGCTGGGATTGAGAGGTCCCAGGATTTCTGGAGCAGGAATGTGTCAGTGCTGGCAGAAGACTCAGCTCAGGTGCTAGACAGGTGCAGTGTAGGCAGGTGATGTTGGCCTGGGGCATGCTGGTAGAGTTGCCTGTGGCTGCATTGACAGGAAGGGACCCAGCTGCTGCCAGCTCTACAATCCTTGGCTGGTCACTCAAAGGCTTCCCTGTATGAGGATGTGCCTTCTCTCTCTTTCTCTTTCTTTTTCTCTTTCTCTTTCTCTTTCTCTTTCTCTTTCTCTTCCCATTCCCTTTCCTCTTCCTCTCTCCCAACTTGCTCCAATGTTCGTTAGTAGTCAACTTCCCAGCCAGGTGGGCTGCACTGCTGGGTTTCAATTCCCTTCCTCCTAAAGCTGCCCATATGCCTTTTGAATAGCTCCAAGGAGGGAGAATCGACAACCTCTCTAGGCAACACATGCCAGTGCTCGGTCACTCTCACCAGTAAAAAGGTGTTTCCTGATGTTTCAGACAGAGACTTCTGTTTTTCAGCCTGTGCCCATTGCCTGTGGTCCTGTTACTGGCTCTGTCTTCTTTGCACCCCCTGTATTGGGTTTGAGTGGCAAGGTTTTGGTAGCAGAGCGGGGGGGCGGGTACAGGGGTGGCTTCTGTGAGAAGCTGTTAGAAGCTTCCCCCATGTCTGATAGAGCCAATGCAGCTGGCTCCAAGACAGACCTGCTACTGGTCAAGGCTGAGCCCATTAGTGACGTGAGTAGTGTCTCTGTGATAAAATATTTAAGAAGGGAAAAAAAACCTGCTGTGGAACAGCTGCCAGGAGAGAGAAGCGACAATATGTGAGAGGAACAACTCTGCAAACACCAAGGTCAGTGAAGAAAGAGGGGTAGGAGATGCTCTAGGTGCTGGAGCAGAGATTCCCCTACAGCCCATTGTGAAGACCATCATGAAGCAGATTGTCATCCTGAAGCTCATGGAGGATGATGGTGGAACAAGTGGATATCCACCTGCAGTCCATGGAGGACTCCACGTCAGAGCAGGTGGATTGGCCCAAAGGAGTCTGTGACCCCATGGAGAGCCCATGCTGGAGCAGTGTCCTGGTAGGACCTGTGACCTGTAAAGAGAAGCTCATGCTGAGCAGGTTTTCTGGCAGGAACTGTGACCCCATTGGCAGTCTGTTTCTGAAGGACTGCACCCCATGGAAGGCACCCCCACTGGAGCATTTAATGAAGAACTGCACCCCGTGGGAAGGACTCATGTTGGAGAAGCTCATGGAGGACTGTCTCCTGTGGGGGGGAACCCCATGCTGGAGCTGGGGAAGAGCATGAGGATGAAGGAGCAGCAGAGACAACGTGTGATGAACTGACCGCAACCCCCATTCCCTATCCCTCTGCATCACTCATCAGGGTAGCAGGTAGAGAGAATAAGAATTGAAGTTGAGCCCAGTAAGAAAGGAGGGATGGGGGTAGGTGTTTTAAGATTTGGTTTTAATTCCCATTATCCTACTTCGATTTGATCGATAATAAATTAAATTTATTTCCCCAAGTCGGGTCTGTTTTGCCTGTGATGGTAATTGCTGAGTGATCTCTCCCTGTCCTTATCTTGACCCACGAGCCTTTTGTTATATTTTCTCTCTCCTGTCCAGCTGAGGAGAGTGATAGAGTGGCTTGGTGGGCACCTGGCTTTCAGCCAGGATCAACCCACCACACCCTCCTTTCAAGTATTTATATATGTTGATAAGATACCTGAGCGCTTTCTTCTCCGTGCTGAATGGTCCCAGCTCTCTCAGCCTTTCCTCTTAGGAGAGATGCTCCAGTTAATTCATCACCTTTGTGCCCCTTCATTGGATTCTCTCCAGTACTTCCATAGCTCTCTTGTACTGGGGTGTGTAGAACTGGACCCAGTACTCCAGGAGTGGCCTCACCAGTGCTAAATAGAAAGGGGTCCCAGGGTCTGCAGATGTGGGAAAGCCTTGGCCTGTGCTGCATGAAGCATCAGGGGCACTTCAGCCCCAGGGCTCTAGGAGTGCTGAAGGAGCTTGGTGCCTGGGGGAAGGCACTCCAATGTGAGCTCTATGGTTGGGCTGCCTCTCCAAGATTTCTCCCCTCATCAGTAGGCTGGGGGTGGGCAAGATCTTGGGAGAGGACATAGCCAGGGTAGCTGACCCAAAATGACCAAAGGGATATTCCATACCATATGATGTCTACTCAGCAATAAAAGCCAAGAGAAAGGAGAAGGAAGGGGGGACATTCATTGTTTATGACATTTGTCTTCAGGAACAACCACTATGTGTACTGAAGCCCTACTTCCTAGGAATTGGCTGGACATCACCAGCTGATGGGAAGTAGAGAATAAATCCTTTGTTTTCCTTTGTTCTCATGCCTGACTTTTGCTTTTGCTTTATTAAACTGTCTTTATCTTGATCGAAGATTTTTTTTCAATCTTAATTTCTCCCCATCCTATCTTACTCAGGGAGTGATAGAGTGGCTTACTGGGCACCTGGCATACAGCAAATATCAACCCTACCACCATGTCCCCTAGATCAGGTGATGGAGGGGAATGGCAGGTGGAGTAGGGACTGTGGGCCATTCCAAAGGCTATTTACCCATTCACAATTCCAACTATCCTTTGGAAACATCTTCTGACTCTCCTTCCCCAGTACAGTTCCAAGCAAAGCAAGAGGACCACTCTTTCCCATGACCTTGTGGGGCTGATGACCTCCCTGGGGCCTCCCACATGCCCACAGGTCCTCTCTGGAGGACAGCAGTTGTCAGGATTCCTGTTCACATGACGTGCTCCAGGGCCAAAGGGGTATTTCTGAGAGGAGACGCAGCAAGGCAAGGAGTGAGGGCCATTGGCTGTGGAGTAACTAGGATTGTCTTGCTCAACTTCAGGAGGAAGTGCCCAAAAGAAGACCTGCTGCAGTGTGTCCCTCCCTCTAATGCTTATATAGGAGTGATGAAGGGTCACCTTGTTCCCCCACCTAATTACCCCCCAAAGCAATGTCTTTCTCAACAGTCAGTAGGCAGAGGAATGACCACCTGAGGGATACAGACAAGGTTGCATCAATTTATTACTGAGTCTAAAGAGGGAAATGAGGTCACTGCAAGTGGAGGCCCCCAGTGCGGGGAGGAGCAGGAGCAGCCAAGAATCTGTTTCCCTTTTCCTGTTGACAGAGTTCCCCCAGGACCAACCTGTCGACCTGCCTGGCAAAGGGAGGCAGGCGAGGAGATTACTCCATGCTGGTTTCTGGGGTCCTCACAGCAAGCTTTGAGGGGAGCACAAGACACCAAAGACAAGAGAGGAAAAGGGTGAGGGGAAGAGAGGAAAGGTAGGCATTGGCTGTGTTTTCAGAGAGCCCAGGCTGGCCCCTTCCAGTCTGTCCTTGCCGAGCAAGCCAGAGATGGTCAGCTGCCCTTAAAACAATGCCACAAAGCTTGATCCTCTGCCCAGCATCATGTTCTGAGTTCCT
This sequence comes from Grus americana, assembly GCF_028858705.1. Lineage (NCBI taxonomy): Eukaryota > Metazoa > Chordata > Aves > Gruiformes > Gruidae > Grus > Grus americana. The sequence goes on along the minus strand of NC_072873.1, from coordinate 7,096,217 downwards.
GGGGGTCCTTGTCCGAGGCCATTGCCAGTATCTTTAGCAGGGCAGGCATCTGCGGCCACAGTAGCGGCTGGTGATACAGGAGAGGTCACAGCACCCAGAGGTGATGGGCACTCCATCACAGCTGAGGATGCTGCCAACAGCAGCAGAGGTGGAGGAGCCCACAACGGTGTTCTGTGGGAAGGAGCTGAGGATGGGGCCGGGCAGGGTCACCACCACGGGGGAGGGCTGGATGACGACGGTGGAGTTCTGGCACTGCCTGACACAGGGCTCATTGCAGCTGTTGGCCAGCGGGGTTGGGCCACAGGGCTGGCAGGGCTGGCAGGGCTGGCACTGGTCATAGTAGGACATGTCTTGGGGCAGAGGTTCACCTGGGAGAGAGGGTAGGGAGGAAATAAAACATGGGGATGTGTGAGGAGCAGCCTGTCACCACACCATGAGGGAGCCAAAGAACATGCAGGGCCAGGAGGTGGAGGCTCGGCAGAGATGTATGAGAGCTTCTTGGCCTCGTCCTGCCAGGGCCCAAAAAGAGCCACCAGCTCTTTTTGCAGCTACTATTTAGCCCCTGAGTCCAGAAGCCACCTCAGTACAGTCCCAGCTTCCCTCCATGCCTAACCTTCTCCCCACTTCCCTCTCTCGTGACAAGCAGCCCCAACATCTGGCCCAGAACAAAGCTGGTGTCACCTGAGAAGCCCACTGAGATGAGACCTCCTTTTAGAGAAATCAGAGAAGGAGAAGGAGCTTCCGACTCACCTGGTTCCCAAGGAGAAGGAGGCAAGAGAAGTGGCTGAGGAAGTGAGGAGTTGGGCTGGCTTTTATCATGGACCTTTACTGCCCCAGGCTGCCAGAGGCATCCCTTGTAGAGGTGATTATTTTCTGACAAGCTCATCTTGAATGCAGATCATCCCAGCAAATGCTGTGGGCTGTGTTCTGGCTTCCTGCACTGCTGTCTTTTCATGTCCTGCTTTATGCCAGGCACATTCCTCAGTGAAGGCATCTTTTGTGTGACAGGATGAGAGGCCCAAGCATTTCTGGTGCAGAACACGTCAGTGTGGGCAGAGGACTCATCTCACATGCTGGAAGAGTCTAGTAAAGGCAAATTATGTCAGTCCGGATCACCCCTTTGGGGTTCTTTGTGGCCCTGTTGCTGAGAAGTGGCTCAGCTCCTGTATTTAACCCTGTCCTGCCTAACAAGATCTCAGGAAAATTCTGCTGGCCACTTTTGCCTGCTCCTGTTCTACACCAGGGAGGGGGCATGGGGAAAGATGTGGTTCCGGTTTTTTTCACATCTCAGAGAGACCTGACAGCAAACAACATAGTATTATGGCTCTTTTGTAAGACAGAATAAAAAGAGGAGTATAGATAACAAATAAACCTAACATCCCTTCAGATGCTGGGAACCTTGTATTTGTGCAGCATCATGTAGACCCAGGTAGATTTTCTCAAGATGCACTGCACAGAACTTGTCCTGGGAGAGGTTCTGCTTTCCTCCCATGCCATGGTGCTTTTTATTTTGTGTTACAAAGAAAGAAAAAAACATAAAACTTCTCAAACACTGGAAAGTTATTTTTGCTGTACCACCCACCAGCGTGCAGCACAGGCTGGCATGTAGCACTCCAGCAGATTCCCTTGCAGCAGCCACTCATGCTAATGTACGGGCCTCTCAAGCTTTCAGTGCAAGGCCCAATAGAGCAGGTATGTCTTGCCCTAGATCACTGACCCCTTGAACACAATGTTTTTTTCAAAGCTCCCAATACATCTTCCCCTTTGTGCAGTCTCCCTGAGTACCCAAACAACACCATTAGCACATTTAGGGCCTTGTCCTTCCCCAGAATGCTCCCCAGAATCCCTGATGGGGCTGTCCCCAAGATGTCCCCAGTTGAGTGCAAAGTTGGTCATGTTTATGCTTGTGTTCTCTTATCTGCACTTGTCTGCATGCTGAATTTGTGCAAGTGTTTTTGAGTGCAGAATTTTGCATGATTTCAGGACAGTGTACATGAGCATGTGTATCCTTGTGTGTCCCTCATCACAAGGGAATGCACTGCTCACAGCAGGGGCACTCTCCACTGCTCTGTCCAGAAGCTCCACAAAGCAGACAGGGCCAGAAGGAGCCTGAGTGCAGCTCAACAACAACAGAACAAAACTGGCAGACAACTGCCCACAGCACAGGCAGTGAAAGGCAACCTTTTGCATCTTCAGCCCTCCCTTTCCTGCCTCCGCAAAGCTCACACTGTCTTACTGCTGATTTCAGGCCACGAGAAGGATAGTTTTACTCCAGCTTGGAGCCCTAGTTTAATTCAGTGTAAACAATATTGTGAGTGCCTCAGCATGGCTGGCAGTCCCCTCTCCCTGCCTCTCCAGGCCAGGACACAGCTGCTCTCCCCAGTGTTAGAGAGTTCAAAAGAATGGGGATTTGCTTTATGTTCAGGGAGAAAGGCTGAAGAATCCTGTTGACCATGCACTAGCCATCCCTGAGTGGATCTGTTTCCAATGCAGTGTTGGTGGTGTCTGGGGTGGAACACACACCTGCCTCATGTCCAAGCCAATGCAACTATATTCATGTGCTGTGTCAGGCAGGGGCTGAGACCTTGTCCTGAATAAGTACTGAATAAAAGGAATGCAGAGTCCATGAGGACAGGTGCCCTGCTGGACCTCATACTCACCAAGAAGGAAGAGCTTGTTGGGGTTGCGAAGAGCAAAAGCAGCCTTGGCTGCAATGACCATGAGATGGTGGAGTTCAAGATCCTGAGAGCAGCGAGGAGGGTGAACAGCAAGCTCAAAACTCTCGACTTCAGGAAAGCACATTTTGGCTTCTTCAAAGATCTACTCAGAAGAGTCCCCTGAGATAAGGCCCTAGAGGGAACAGGGACCCAAGAAAGCTGGTTAATATTAAAGGATCATCTCCTCCAAGCTCAAGAGTAGCCCATCCCAACAAGGAGGAAGTCCAGAAAGCACAGCAGGAGGCCTACATGAAAGGACAAGGAGCTCCTGATCAAACTCAAACACAAGAAGGAAGAATACAGAAAGTGGAAGCAAGGACAAGTAACCTGGGAGGAATACAGAGACAATGTTCAATGAGGTTTGGAAAGATAAAGCCCAGCTGGAATTAAGTCTAGTGAGGGATGTCAAAGGCAATAAGAAGTGCTTCTGTAAGGACACAGGTGACAAAAGGAAGAATATGCAACATGTAGGACCACTACTGAATGACATGGGGGCTCTGGTGATACAGGATACGGAAAAAGCTGAGTTTCTGAAGGCCGCCTTTGCCACAGTCCTTACTAGCAAGACTGACCTTCAGGAATCCCAACTGCAGACCAGGGGGAAACTCAGGAGCAAGGGAGAACTACCTTTGGTGGAAGGAGATCAGGTCAGGGAATACATAAACAAACTACATGTACCTAAGTCCATGGGCCCTGATGAAAGGCATCCACAAGTGCTGAAGAAGCTGGCTTATGTCATTGCCAGGTAACTCATGATTATCTTCAGCTGATCATGGTGATTGGGAGATGTGCCTGAGCACTCAAGGACAGTGAATGTCACTCCTGTCTTCAAGAAGGGCAAGAAGGAGAACTCAGGGAACTACAGGCTTTTCATCCTCACCTCAGTCCCTGGGAAGGTGATGGAGCAGCTTAATCCTGGAAAGCCTGCCTAATCCAGGTATGTTAAGGATGAGAAAGTCATCAGGAGTAGTCAGTATGGCTTCACCGAGGGGAAGTCAAGTCTGATCAACTTGATAAGGTTCTATGATGAAGTGACTGGCTTGGGAGATGAGGGGAGAGCAGTGGAACTTGTCTAGCTCGACTTCAGTAAGGGTTTTGATGCTGTCACCCATAAGATCCTCACAGAGAAGCTGTTAATGTAGAGGCTGGATGAGCAGACAGTGAGGTGGATTGAAAACCATCTGAATAGCCAGGCCCAGAGGGTGGTGATCAGCGGTGCAAAGATGAGTTGGAGACCAGCGACTAGTGGTGTATTCCATGAACCATAGTGGGTCCTGTTTAAGATTGTATTGGGTCTGGCTGAGATGGAGTTCATTTTCCCCAGAGCAGCCCTCATAGTGCTGTGCTTTGTATTGCTGGCTAGAAAGGTGTTGATAACACACCAGAGTTTTTACTACTGCTCAGCAGTGCTGGCACAGCATTAATGCTGTCTCTCCAACATCCTCCCCTCCCCCAGTAGGCTGTGGGTGGGCAAGATCTCGGGAGAGCACATAGCCATGGCAGCTGACCCAAACTGACCAAAGGGATATTCCATACCATATGATGTCTACTCAGCAATAAAAGCTAAGAGAAAGGAGGAGGAAGGGGGGTCATTCATTATTTATGATGTTTGTCTTCTGGAGCAACTGCTATATGTACTGAAGCCCTGCTTCCCAGGAAGTGACTGGACATCACCTGCTGATTTTTTGTTTTCCTCTGCTTCTATGTGCTGCCTTTTGTTTTCTTAAACTGCCCTTTATCTTGACCCATGAGTTTTCTTCCATCTTATTTTCTCTCCTCCTGTCCTGCTGGGGAAGGGAGTGATAGAGCAGCTTTGGTGGGCACCTGGCATCCAGCCAAGGTCAACCCACCACAAACATTTTCATTAATGATCTGGATGATGGGAGAGAGTGTACCCTCAGCAGGTTTGTAGACAACACCAAACTCAGAGAAGTGGCTGACCAGAGGGTCAGGCCACCATCCAGAGAGCCTCACCAAGCTGGAGAAATGGGCTGAGAGGAACCTCATGCAGTTCAACAAGGGGAAGTGCAAATTCCTGACCATGGGGAAGAACAACTCCGTGCACCAGGGCAGCCTGGGGTCACCCAGCTAGAAAGCAGCTTTACAGAAAACACCCTAGGGGTTCTGGTAGACGCCAAGCTGGCCATGAGCCAGCAATGTGCCCTTGCATCAAAGAAGTCCAATGGTATCCTTGGCTGCCTTAGACAAAGGTCAAGACAGGCGCTCCCCTTTTTTGAGCACTGGTGGGCCACACCTGGAGTGGCATCTTCTCTGGTACTTCATTTATGTTCATATTGGAGATGAATGGTTTTATTAAGAGGATGATACGGTGAGCAGAAAATTGACTGGACTATCAGGCTCCATGAGTGGTGACCAGTGGTGCAAAGCCCAGCTGGCAGACAATAGTGGGGGCTTTCAGGGATCAGCAGTAGGACCAATAGTCTTTAATGTTTTCATGAACACCATGAGTAGTATGAACAAGGGCACTCTCCCCAGCTTTGGGGATGGAACCCATCCACAGATAACAGATGGTATACTGATGTCTGTTAGCCAAATTGTTGCCAGCATTTCCAGGAACTACTAGGTCAAAGGAAACAGAGAAGATGGATTAGAGTGTGGAAGTGCTTTGTAACAGGAGTAGAGACAATGAAGAGCTGCTGAAAAGTGTTCTAGGGCATTCTAGTTAAGCAACAGACTAAAAGAACTAATAAGAACTGGAATGGATTTCCCTGGGAGTTTCTGCAGTCTCCATCCTGCAGCACCCTGATATAATGGGATCTGTTCCAAGGGGTGGTTGATCTAGATGACTGTGGGATGCATTATGGGCCAGCAGAAGGGGCCCTGGGGGAGTCCAGCTTGGGCGAGAGCAGGGATTGAGCAACTTGCTTATCTTACACTGATAAGCACTGGACCTGAACAGGGGCAGGAGATGAGCAATTTGTTCATCTTAACAAGGTGCGCGCCTGAGGGGTCTACTCCTCAATCAACTGACACATGGGGTGAGGGAGAGCCTTCACAGCTTGATGTTACTTTGGTAAAACTAAACAGACCACCGCTCCTCTGTACTGAACGCCTTTGTTCTCCGCCACTTCTCCCCCAGCCCCGATCAACTGCACAACGAGCCTTGTTAAGGGCCAAGCAGCACACAATACCTGACTTAGCCCCACCTCGCCAAAAGTATAAATCTGGCATTTAGAATCCTCTTTTTTGAGGACGAGAACTCCAACTATCCGGACGGGTCGATGGGCCTGGACCTCTCTCCTCCCCAAGCAGGGACGCCTCTTTGGTAAGATTTGCGCCTCCGATTATGTCGGATGTTACCCCGGGAAAACTATCATTAACAAAAGCGCTGAACTATTAACTTGAGCTCAAAATTGTTGCAGTAAGTGCATTTATCAACGGCAATTCCGAACTTTTTATATCTGTCGCCTCAATAAATTACCTATTTTTCTTTTCAACTTCATGAAACTGTTTCAGTGAAAGTCCTTGGTGGGGCTCTGACAGACAAACATTGACTCTGATAAGTGGCTACGCACATAATCCTTTAGACATAAACCGTTGACCAAGTCTGGGACTAAGACTGGACCTAGCCGCACCTAGGCTCCTCTCTGAGAAGGAGTTTAGAAAGCAAGGGGGTCCTTTCTGAACCTCGTGACTCAACGAGAGGGCCTCCCTCAGCCACACATCAGATTTGTACCCTTTTACGTGACAATGACCTCTAGAGGTCCCTTCTGACCTGCACTCTGACACTATGATTCCTCAACACTCTCCCTCACCTTGACCCCTAGATGCCTGTGAGCACATATCTCACACCACTTCTGCCACGACACAACTTTTAGGCATTGTGCTGGGAGTGCAGAGAGGCAGCTGAAGGGAGGCTCTGGGCCTCCTCACTCCCAACCACAGGAAATGAGTGGCTGCTGTTTCCAGCCCCTGAGCTCAGAGACAGCTCTGGGAACCTGGTCCATCTCCTGGGTCAAGGTCCTACAGCTGTCTCAGCTGCAGCTGGCGCTGTGTAGGGTTATTCTTGCTGGAGGACCAAGGAGAGTTGGATTGGCAGGAGACAAACTTCTGTCATGCACAGCCACTGAGCATTCTCAGCCAAGGTGAGACCACGAATGGCACCAGCACAGGGCTCAGCCCTGGAGCTGAAGCTGGAGCTGGAGGTGGAGACAGAGGTGAGGCGAGGTGAGGCAAGGTGAGGAGGCGCCATGGCTGGAGCAGAGAGCCAGGGCTGGCGGGGGGCAGCGAGACACAGGTTGTGGAGAAGCGGGATGTGGCAGTGCCAGGACGAAGGGCTGGTGGGGCTGCCATGGTGCTCCTGGGTGCATGGGGCTGGTGGTGGTGGCGGGGGACCGGGGCTGTGCCTGGGGTATTCCCCAGGGAGCCCAGTACCCTCTTCTTCTTCCAAATGTCTTTTCCTCTCCCTGCCTCTCTGCCACCTCTCTGGCATGTACACCTGTTTTTCCATGCACCCTTACCTTCCCCTGTGCATTCAGCAGTTATTATTGACCTAAATTTAGCCCTCTGTCCTTCACTTTAACACCTGCTCTCCCTACTCTTCCTCTCTCCATTGATCCACCCATCCTTCGATGCATCTGACTTTTATCTAATGTTAGCACGCATGAGTTTCAAATTCTGTCCCAGACTTATCCCATCGCTCCACACTCCAAGACACCCACACCAGGATCACTCTCCATCTCTGTTCATAAACACATGTCCCCATCTGCTCCTCTTTGTCACTTCCACTGCCACTGTTCTGACTTTTCCTCTGATAAAAGAGCTATCAGAGCTGGGCCACCTTTGGCAGTCTTTGTCGTTTCCTTCCTCGCCCCTCCCGGCCCCAGGCCCCCGGGCCCCGTGCCTGTTGCCCCGCCTGACTGGCACCGGCACCAGTATCGGGCCCACCGAGGCCCCGCAGACCCCGCGCCACGCAGCCCTGCCAGGGACGTGCCCCCGACCCGCAGAAACCTTCTCCTGCCCCTCACCCCATGCTCACCCCCGCACTCCCACCGGGGCGCAGACAGAAATCCCCCGGCACGGTGCCGGCAGCGGGGCAGGAATCGCGGCCGGAGCGGTGGCGGTGTCCGGCGGCTCCCGGGAAGGAGCGATTGCAGCCGCCGGCCCCGCTGGCTCCCGGAGAGGAGCAGCGCCTTGCTGCTGTGCAGGGGGAGGCGGGCAGCAGAGATCCTCCTGCCCACGGGCAGCCGGACAGCCCTCGGTCCTGCCGCAGGGACCGGCCACTGCTGACAGGGAACACGCAGGGCCTCTCTCGCCCTTCTGACGTGCCCCACTAGGTTAGCCAAGGCGACCCTGAGCAGGTGCTTTCCTCTGCTCTCTAAACACAGGCACTCCTCTCACAAGTGGGGAATGAAAAGCTTTCCTGCCAAAAGAACACCGAAAAAGGGGTGGGGGGGGATGTTTCACATTTTGCTACTTTGTCAAAGCTGGGACATCCAATGTGCACCGGAGTCCTCCAGCTACAGGCTGTCACAGACCTTCCCAAAGGTTCCTGCCACTGTTACAAAGTCATCAAATGGAGTCAGGAGTTCAAGCTCCACACCCACAGGAGAAGGCAATGTCGGGGTCACGGGCTCCTTCAAGCACTCCCCACAGTGGCTCAGTGTTGAGACCACGAGCTTGTTTGACAGGATTCAGAACCTTTGGACTTGAGGCCCAGCAGACAGGCTAAGAGCTTGGACTGGACACACTGACGGCAGCGTCAAGGGATGCCAGGTTCCTAGGTGGTGAGTGAGTCAGACACAGATTTGCTAAGTTGCCCAATGGAGCAGGAGGCCTCTGGGAAGAGACCATAGGCTCCAGGCAGTCCCCAGGGACCTCTGTGTGTCTCGAGTAGCTGAGAGAGCTGTTCAAAGCCCATGGTCAGAGGCTTCCAAGGCACAGAGGGAAGGATCAGCCCTGCTCCCTGTCCCAGCTGGGCTTCGTAACTGTGTTTCCAGAGAACTCCTGGCAGGTGGACAAACAAGGCACAGCAACAGGCACGGCCAGGCGAGCACATGGATCAGACACAAGTTCCCATGGATCGACCCCTCTTGTTCCTGCCTCCATCTGTCCCCATGCTTGCTCCAGGCCAAACTCACTTGATCCTTCCCTTTCCCTGCCTCTCATCCTTCCCCTAAACATCCCATGTCTTGCAAAATCCCCAAATCCTTTTCCACAGAGTCCCGTAAGGAGTCCAATACACTTATAGGCAGAAACACTGTTGAATTCAGAAGGTGATCCTCTCCTCTCATCCACCTGGGGGGTGTCATCCCCAGACAAGAGGTCGACTCTGATATCTGAAAGGAGGTGGAGTAGAGGTCTGTGAAGAACAGGGTTGTGCTGGATGTCCTCCCACTAGAGAGAAGCAGTGTCTCTGACTCTGTGTGGGATGTCTACAGCAGGTGCTGTTCCCAGAGACATTTGAAAAGGGAGAGAACTCCCCTGCGGGGAGAGAGAGTCAGACACCTAGATCTCGGAGCTTTTGCCTCTTCCTGGTTCTACCTCCTTTCAGACACTACGGAGGGGCAGGATACACTGGAGTGGCTGCAAAAGGGCCTGTCTCCATCCCTGAGAGAGGTGGGTGCAGGCTCCTGTCTCTGGCTGAGCACTGACTGGCGGGAGATGTTCATCACGGACACTCCTCCCCTGCAGGGGACTTGTTGGGCTGGTTGTGATCTCCAGGAGAAGCAAAAAGCAGGAAAACAGCCTGCAGCCATTAATTTTGTTCTTAACAGAAGAAAGTAGTAGAAGATAGTGCTCTGTTTTGGATTTATGATGGGAATAATGTTGATAGCACACTAAAGGTTTTACTTGCTGCCAAGCAGTCAAGGACTTTTCAGCTTCTCATACTTGCCTGCCAAGGAGAAGGCAGGGGGCACCCAAGAAGCTGGGAGAGGACACAGACACGGCAGCTGACCTAAACTGGCCAGACTTTTCCTACTGCAGCCCAGGATGCTGTTGGCCTTCCTTGCCCCCAGGCTGCATTGCCACAGCAGACTCAGACACTTCAAGGGACCTGAATGCTTTTTTACACCTATCTTACGTCTGAAACTGTTTGCTCATTTTTCCAGTGTTCCACTTTTCCTTCATGTTTGTAACTTCTCAGGCATCCTGAAAAGTGACTGCCATGGCTTAACCTTGCTGCAGGTGTTGCAGGCAGTCACTTCAAAGACTGAACTCAGGATGGAGTTTCCTTCTAGAGTCTACCCTCAAAAGACCCAAATTTCTGTGGGGATGGGAGTCTTTCAGCATCCTGAGGAGCTCACACACCTGAGGAACTTCAGCAGAGGTCACTGTAAAGGTGTGTGGAAGGTGAAAAGAGGTGGTTCACTATGTCTGTTAGATGTAGTCCCTTTTCCATTCAAAGGAGCTGAGACCGTGACTCCGGAAATAGCTGAGCACTGGTGGTCTGCGGGTGGTGAGCAATTGTCCTCTACATCACTTGTTTTCCCTAGTATTTACCCTCATTATTGTTGTTGTTGTTGTTGTTGTTATTTTCCTCCTTTTCTGGCCTATTAAACTGTCTTTATGTCAACCCATGAGTTTTACCTTTTTTTCCACTTCTCTTCCCCATCCCACTGGGTGGGGGAGTGAGCGAACAGCAAACAGCTGTGTGGTTGTTTTAGCTGCCTGGTGGGTTAAAACACAACAGCCATACATGTCTTATCCTTGCAAATGTGAACAACAGCTCTTTAATGTCCCTGCAAAGCCTGACCTTCCTTCCTGAGATCATACACTTTTGCCATGCCTTGCCTCCCCTCGCCTCACCTTTTCTTTCCTTCACCATGCCAGGGGTTGCCCTTACCTTAATACTAGAGGCAGACACTACCTCCTTCTCCACTGCACTGGGGCTTTGGGGCTCATCAAGCTGCCAGAGAAAATCCTCTCTATCTCCCTTTCACCTGCTCCAATGCTGTGCAGCTGGCTCACTTGCAGCTGCTTGCTCACTGGTGAATGCCAACCGCTTGCTCTCTATTAGGCCTGAGAATGTTCTCTGGGGTTACAGTTCCCACCAACTGCTGTAGCAGGATGTGCTCTGTAAATAGCCCGTTATCAAATCTGTGGAGGACTCTTCTGCTCATTACTGGGCTTTTGGTAAAGGAGGGATGGACAATGTGGAAAAAATATATCTGGTGCCTGCAAATTAGTTCAAGCAGCTACAAGTGCTGCTGTTACCTAGGGGAGACATGAGGGCTGATACAGTCTATTCTTTGCATGCTGAAATGAGGGACATTTTCCAGAAACCAGGTTTGGTGGCCTATGAGAAACCTAAGGTCTCTACAACTGCTCTTCAAAAATACTTGGCACAAGAGAGCAGAGCAATCAGAAAAGGGGGGAAATAACTCCTGCCTTTCTAGAAGAAAACAAGAGAGAGATGGAAAAGCCCCTGGAGACTCCTGAGGACTCCAGCCCTGTTGTTCAGTAAGTGCCTGGTAATATGCATACATGGTATTGGAGGAATGCACAAGTTCCCCTAGTTAAACCAGGGCAGCACAAGCATATTTGTTCTTGGGAAAACCAGGAAAGTTTTGTATACAAAGGACATGGCATTAAGGGTCCAGCCTATTTGATTGAGTGCTTATGTGTCCTTCAGACTTGTGGCCCATCTAAGAAGGCCTGAAGACTGGAGTGTTTTTATGAAACCCATAGCTGCGCTAAATGTCTCATCTTCTGTCATGGGTCATACAACAATCACATTCACTAGGAACAACTAAAAGTGACTGTATGATGCCTAGAAGCATCACACACACCACTTAGGAAGAGGAAGATCGTAGAACCCAGTGGCACACCTTATAGAGTTTATTGTTGAATCTAAAATATTCATACAATCATGGAATCATAGGATGGTTTAGATTGGAATGGACCTCTCAAATGTCATCTAGTTCAATCCCCCTTGCCATGGCAAGTTTATATTCATAAAATCTTGAAAATTTGCTGTCTGTAGTGACCATTTCAAAAATATGTTGAGGTGCAATGGGGCTGAGCTTAAAGAGCACACGCTCAGCCTTGCAGCTGAGTTGCAAATTTTATTTACAGAATACCTTTATGAAAATAGCCAAAAGAGAGGCTGTTTGGAGTCTTCAGAAACATATTTCGAGTAGCTGTAGTAATGGGGAAATCTCCATCTTCCTAATTTACAAAACATGTCAGCATCTATAAGGCCTGAGTAGTGACCCTGGGCCAGGGACCCAGCCAGAGCTGGGACCCATGGTTGCATTGGGTCTAGGTGGGCTTGGTCCTGATGCTCATTGTCCTTGTGTTACCATAGGACTCAGCACTGCCTCCCACAGAACCTGGACTGGGGAGAGGTGCCCCCCATCCTCACCCCATGCAGGAATGACCCTGTCCTCCACCCCGGTCCTGTGGTGCTGGCAGTGTGTGGGGTCTGTGTGAGAGCAAACCCCCACACCACAGGGTCCCAGGGTCTGCAGATGAGGGAAGGCCTTGGCCTGAGTGTGGGGAGCAGTGGTGCTGCACGAAGCACCGGGGCCACTTCAGCCCCAGGGCTCTGGGAATGCTGAAGGAGCTTGGTGCCTGGGCGAAGGCACTCCAACCTGTGCCCTGTGGTTGGGCTGGTGCATGCCCTGGGCCATTCAGGGACAGCTCATGATTCATGCTGAGTGCAGAATCAAATCCCGCTGTGACTGCCAGGTCTCTGCAGAGCTGGGGGTATCTCCTCTCACACAGCACCTTTCTGGACCAGAGTTGCGTTGTGGCACTTGTGGGGCCGTTGAGGTCCTGGGCCTCAGGAAAGCTGTGCTGGAGGAAGGCAAGGCAACAGAGAGCAGTGTTGCATGTCTGAGCAGCAGTCACTGTCCTGGGGCTGCCTTCACCCGAGAGGGTGTTGGGTTCAGAGGGACAGGGGACTCCAGTGCGTGGCCTGCTGTTGCTGATATCAACACTAACTTGTGAACACCTCAGCCAAGAGGTTGGCAACAACTGGGCCATGCCAGATGCTGTGCTGAAGGGTGATAGGGCTGCATGGGGAAGCTGTCCCTGCTGCCCATGCCCAGACATGATGACAATGGCCCCAAGATCAGATGATGGAGGGGTGGGACAGGTAGACTGAGGACTGTGGGCCATCTGCATGGCTATTTACCCATTCCCAATTCCAGCTATCCTTTGGCAATGTATTCTTCTGACTCTCCTTCTCCAGTACAGTTCCAAGCAAAGCAAGAGGACCACTCTTTCCCATGACCTTGTGGGGCTGATGACCTCCCTGGGGCCTCCCACATGCCCACAGGTCCTCTCTGGAGGACAGCAGTTGTCAGGATTCCTGTTCACATGACGTGCTCCAGGGCCAAAGGGGTATTTCTGAGAGGAGACGCAGCAAGGCAAGGAGTGAGGGCCATTGGCTGTGGAGTAACTAGGATTGTCTTGCTCAACTTCAGGAGGAAGTGCCCAAAAGAAGACCTGCTGCAGTGTGTCCCTCCCTCTAATGCTTATATAGGAGTGATGAAGGGTCACCTTGTTCCCCCACCTAATTACCCCCCAAAGCAATGTCTTTCTCAACAGTCAGTAGGCAGAGGAATGACCACCTGAGGGATACAGACAAGGTTGCATCAATTTATTACTGAGTCTAAAGAGGGAAATGAGGTCACTGCAAGTGGAGGCCCCCAGTGCGGGGAGGAGCAGGAGCAGCCAAGAATCTGTTTCCCTTTTCCTGTTGGCAGAGTTCCCCCAGGACCAACCTGTCGACCTGCCTGGCAAAGGGAGGCAGGCGAGGAGATTACTCCATGCTGGTTTCTGGGGTCCTCACAGCAGGCTTTGAGGGGAGCACAAGACACCAAAGACAAGAGAGGAAAAGGGTGAGGGGAAGAGAGGAAAGGTAGGCATTGGCTGTGTTTTCAGAGAGCCCAGGCTGGCCCCTTCCAGTCTGCCCCTGCCGAGCAAGCCAGAGATGGTCAGCTGCCCTTAATGCCACAAAGCTTGATCCTCTGCCCAGCATCATGTTCTGAGTTCCTGGGGGTCCTTGTCCGAGGCCATTGCCAGTATCTTTAGCAGGGCAGGCATCTGCGGCCACAGTAGCGGCTGGTGATGCAGGAGAGGTCACAGCATCCAGAGGTGATGGGCACTCCATCACAGCTGAGGATGCTGCCAACAGCAGCGGAGGTGGAGGAGCCCACAACGGTGTTCTGTGGGAAAGAGCTGAGGATGGGGCCGGGCAGGGTCACCACCACGGGGGAGGGCTGGATGACAACGGTGGAGTTCTGGCACTGCCTGACACAGGGCTCATTGCAGCTGTTGGCCAGCGGGGTTGGGCCACAGGGCTGGCAGGGCAGGCAGGGCTGGCACTGGTCGTAGCAGGACATGTCTTGGGGCAGAGGTTCACCTGGGAGAGAGGGTAGGGAGGAAATAAAACATGGGGATGTGTGAGGAGCAGCCTGTCACCACACCATGAGGGAGCCAGAGAACATGCAGGGCCAGGAGGCGGAGGCTCGGCAGAGATGTATGAGAGCTTCTTGGCCTCGTCCTGCCAGGGCCCATAAAAGCCACAGAGCTCCTATGCAGCCACTGTTTAGCCCCTGAGTCCAGAAGCCACCTCAGTACAGTCCCAGCTTCCCTCCATGCCTAACCTTCTCCCCACTTCCCTCTCTCGTGACAAGCAGCCCCAACATCTGGCCCAGAACAAAGCTGGTGTCACCTGAGAAGCCCACTGAGATGAGACCTCCTTTTAGAGAAATCAGAGAAGGAGAAGGAGCTTCCGACTCACCTGGTTCCCAAGGAGAAGGAGGCAAGAGAAGTGGCTGAGGAAGTGAGGAGTTGGGCTGGCTTTTATCATGGACCTTTACTGCCCCAGGCTGCCAGAGGCATCCCTTGTAGAGGTGATTATTTTCTGACAAGCTCATCTTGAATGCAGATCATCCCAGCAAATGCTGTGGGCTGTGTTCTGGCTTCCTGCACTGCTGTCATTTCATGTCCTGCTTTATGCCAGGCACATTCCTCAGTGAAGGCATCTTCTGTGTGACAGGATGCTCAAGCACTTCCCGTGCAGAACACGTCAGTGTGGGCAGAGGACTCATCTCACATGCTGGAAGAGTCCAGAAAAGATCACTCAAGATGAAGTAAACAGCTGGCTCAGACAACACACACGCACAGACACACACACAGGCACACACACAAATCTAGTGCTCTAGACATGTAGAGTCAATTGGGAAGACTCAAGACACCCAAAGAGAGGCTGTCTGCACTGCCCAGGGCCACTGCACAGGTCGTGGACTTGACAGAGTCTTCTTCTGCATGTCCTGTGTCCAAGGGTTCAGTGTGGCTGAGGGAAGACTGGTCTGCACTCGGTGAGAGCCGGAGATGCAGCTGATGAGAGTGAGGTTCCCAGCATGACACTTTCACTGACACAGAAGGCCTCTCCCTGCTCTCTGTCTGTCCTAGAGTACCCTGGACATGGATATGGCCTTTAGCCATGGCATGGAAATGCCTGTAGGCTCTGATAGGACAGACGGTGGGTTCACTTCTGATCATATGATGAAGCAAGCCATGCACAGGTGACCAGGTAGGCAGGTCTTGCTGTGATCTTATGCTAGCTGGGGAGTTCAGAGGCCACAAATGATGAAATGCAGGATCAGTGTCTCCAGAAGGATGGTTTGTCCCATTTACCGTGCATGTCTGCTTTGGGATGGGATAAGTCCTGTGTTGGAGATGATGTCTCCGCACTGACTGTGGGGAGAGTCTACAGAGTCTGTTAGAGCAGGTCCAGAGGAGGGCCACACAAATGATGGGAGGGTTGGAACACCTGTCCTGTGAAGAAAGGCTAAGACAGTAGCTGTTTAGCCTGGAGAAGACACTGTGGAGACCTTATTGTGGCCATTCAGTATATATATGAGGCTTATACAAAAGGAGAGAGACTTTTTGCCAGGGCCTATAGGGCCCTGTAGGACAGGACAAGGGGCAATTGTTTTAAACTAAAGGAGGGTAGATTTAGATTAGATACAAGCAAGACATTTTTTAGGATGAGAGTGGTGAGACACTGGAAGAGTTTGCCCAGAGAAGTTGTGAATGCCTCATCATTAGAAGTGTTCAAGGACAGGATGGATGGAATCGTAAGCTACCTGATCCAGTGAAAGATGTCCCTGCCCATGGCAGGTAGGTTGTACTAGATGATATTTCCAGGTCTCTTCCAAGCCAAACCATTGGCTCTGATTCTATGATTCTATGAATTTTGCTGACTTCAAAGATCATTCCATGAGGTCCTTCCCTCCAGGGCAGTGGGTTTGGGCTGAAAGAGTCTCTACAAGAGGATATCTTTGGAATATGAATCTGTCCCACAGGGCTGAAAGGACTTACCTGCCGAAGGGATCTTTCTCCATTTCACTCACAAACCTTTGATTTCCTATATTTACTAAGACTGAGAGGCAAATCATGGCACCAAAGTCAGAAGAGAATCCCTGTCCCTCAAGAGGTCATTTGGGCAGCGTGCATGGCAGGAGTGGGGTGTGTCAACACTCAGCAGCTTTGGCTTCTGTCCCCAGAGGACCCTCTTGGCAAGTTTGACTTTTCCTATGGGTCGTACTGGCCAGGGGTGCCATGTGTTTGACAAAGTGAGGCAAGAGTGTCTTTGCAAATGCAAAAAGTAGGTATGGAGGGGGAGGTCTACCATAGACTAAAGAGCCAGGTTGGCAGGAGGGGTAGAAGAGGTATGCATGGGGGACAGCATGCCAGAGGAGGCTCTTGCGCTTCCCATGTGGTGCAGGTGGTGGTGTAGTTACATGTCTGCTACACACCTGCTCAAGAAGAGCAGGCAGATGATGCCTTCTTCAGGCAGCTTGGGAAGGCCTCACAGTCACAGGTCTTTATGCCATGGGTGACTTTTACCACTGCAGTGTCTGCTGCAGGAAGAAAATGGCTAGGCATAAGCTAAAGGGGACATGTCTGTGGTGTATGGAAGACAAATTTTTGATGCAGGCAATCCACGAACATACTAGGGGAGAGGCTCTTTTGGACATGCTACTCACAAGTGAGGAAGAACTGTTGGATGATGCAAAGTTCAAGGGCAACCTGGCCTGCAGTAACCAGGAGACTGTGGACCTTAAGATCCTCAGAGGACTGACCAAGAGAAACAGAATGACTGCTGTCCCGGACTTCCCGGACATCTTAGTCTCATCAGGGACATACCTGCTAGGCAGGACATCATGGGGAACTGCCCCAGAGTG
Organism: Grus americana; assembly: GCF_028858705.1. Classification (NCBI taxonomy): domain Eukaryota; kingdom Metazoa; phylum Chordata; class Aves; order Gruiformes; family Gruidae; genus Grus; species Grus americana. Next base: position 7,079,332 of record NC_072873.1, on the reverse strand, counting down.
CACAGGGTCCCAGGAGAGCTGGCTAACCTTCAAGGACCGCTTCATCATACCACATGCATGGTCACTCCAATATGTGGAAAGGTGAGTCAGAAAAACCTGGGGTGGAAACTTGCAAGAGACATGAAGGTAATCAAGAAAGGTATCGGTAAGTCTATCAGCAGCAAAAGGAAGGCTAAGTAGATGAGAACTCATTGTTCGGTGAGGAAGGGGACTTGGTGACAAGGGATAAGTACTCAATTACTTATTGATAGGGAATTACTTATTGATAGGGAAAAGTACTCAATTCCTATTCAGCCTCATTTTTTACTGACATGGCTTCTCCTCAGGCCTGTCACATCCCTGATCCTCCCAGCAGACTCTGGGAATGAAACAGCACCCACAGTAGAAGAAGAACGAACTAAGGAGTTCTTACTACCACTTCAACATTGAACAAGTTCATTGGATGATGCATTGAAGAGTGTTCAGAGAGCTGACTGGACAGTCTCTACTGAGTCCCCGGAAGGAAGAGGGAGCAAATAGTCTCAGAAGCCTATTCAAAACTCACGAAAGGCAAGAAGGGGGTTGGGAGCAGCTCAGATGGGTTTACTGAGGGCAAATCATGCCTCCCCAACCTCATTGCTTTCTATGAGGAGGTGACTGGCACTGTGGGGACGGGCAGGGGCACTGGCTGTGGTGTACCTTGACTTTAGCAAGACCTTTGACATACCCTCATGGGGGCACACACATGCACAATAACACCCACACAGAGGTAGGTATGCACACTCACAGGCATGTGCACACACAGAGATATGTGTGCACACGTGATGTCACACACATGGGCACAGCCACACAAAAGAGCTTGCACACACCCCAAAGAGTAACTCCTATGCGTGCTCTTATAAAGAGGTGTGTGCACACACGTTTCCAAAGGACCCCATGTGCAGACACAGGCGCAGCCACCCCTCCACACCAACTTATATGTACAGATATTCAAACACAGATGCTTACACATATTCGTGCTCTTGCATGCATGTGTTTGCAAATAGATTTATGTGCATGCACGTGTGCCAAGATGTACACACATAAAAGGACATATCCATACACCTTGCCCACAGACTTACATATATGCTGACCAATGTCACACCTATGAGGTCTATGCTCACCTGCACGAAGGCACGTGTATGTGCTGAAACACATACACACTCATGAACAGATGTGACCAAACACATGCACACATTTGTATAATCTCACTCTTACATGTGCATTACTACAGGCACACACATACGTCCGAGTGCACACATGAGCACAGTCAGAGGAACATGTATGTGAGCATGAACACGTACACACACCGCTGAGAATCAGGGTGCTCGCTGCCAGCTCTCAGCCTCTCAGGATGACTGTAGGCAAGTCCTTCAGGTGGTACGGTTAAGGCAATGAATCGGACACCATCAGCTTTAGTGAGCTCAGGAGGTTGACAGTGGTTCAGTCAGCTGTTTTCTCACTAGAAAAGAGATAGAAACCACAGCAGAGTTGAAGCTGTCATGGCCTTTTCCAGGCAGACTCTCCATGTCCCAAACCTGTGTGTAAAGGATGACAGAAAAACTAGAGAACATCCATATTGCTGCAGACACCAAGAAATCCCCCATTAAAAGTGAGAAGAACTCCTACACCTTACATGCTCGCAGCTGTCCTCCCTGGTCTCCTTAAGGAAGATGTGGGGGTGTGGGACCAGCCCCAGCTCTGCAAAGGGAGCAGTGCCTCAGTGATGTATTCACATGGCTGCAGAGGGTGATGTGCCTGGGACAAGCCAGACTCCCCACAGGCTGCAAACACTGAGGCTGGGACATCAGAAGTGAGAGTGTCTGATCCCAGGCACTCAGCCTCCTCAAAGCACTCCTTAAAATGCTTTTATTAGCACAAAGACTAGAAAGAAAGAGAAAATAGTAGAGGTAACCTTACATCCCTTCAGATGCTGGGCACCCTGAGCTGCTCTACATCAGTTGTGCTCACAGAATGGTTAATGTTGGAAGGGACCCCTGGAGGTCATCTGGCCCACCCCCACTTGCTCAAGCAGGGCCACCTATTGCCAGTTGCCCAGGATCGTGTGTAGGTGGTTCTTGAGCATCTCTAAGGGGGGAAACTCAGCCACCTATTCCAGTGCTCAGTCACTCCCACAGAAACACAGAACACTGTTGCCCTCTCACCAAGGCACAGGCACTGTGCAGATCCCATCCACAGAAGAGCTGACAGTTGAGGGTTTGTTTTTTTTTTCTTCAGAGGAAACAGCTCCATTCCTCATTTGAACTGTCAAACACTAAAACCATACCAGTTGTTTATTGCATGTGAACAAATACCGGGAGCTTTCACATCCTTCTTTCTCAGGCTGTAAACCAAGGCATTCAGCAGCAGAGTAAGAGCCATGTAAACAACTGCCACCGCTCTGTCTAGTGACCATTTTGAGGTCACTTCGCACGTAGGTGAAGGCACACGGGCCATAGAAACAGGCCACAACAGTGAAACGGGAAGCATGTGTTGAGACAACTCTGCACTTGCCTTCCACACAGCAGAGTAGCAGGATGGTTCTCGCTCTGCACCTGTAAAAAGTGAGGATGAAGAGGAAGCAGGCAAGGGCCACACCACCAATACAGAAGATGATCATGGCCTTGTTGTCAGAAGTGCCAGCACAAGCCAGGGCCAGGAGATCTGGTGCATCAGCAAAGAAGTGGCAGATGTGCCTGTGCCCACAGTAAGCCAAATAGGAGGTGAGCATTGAACGCGGAGCAGGAGGCAGGCAACTGGCCAGACGCACACAGCCTGATGCTTGATGGCCCCATAGCACAGAGGGCTGCAGACAGCCAAGCAGTGGCCATGGGACATGCGAGGGTAGAGGAAGAATTGGTCCCTGCCCAGCAGCTGAGAGGAGTACAGCTGGGCCATGCAGCTGTGGAAGGAGATGGGTATGCCCTCTGACCTGAGGAAGTTCTCCAGCATCTTTGGAAGGAAGGCACTTGAGAAGAGATACAGAATCTTTGGCCTTCAGTCATTCTGAGATATGCTTCAGGAGCCATAATTGCCTCTTGATGGAGGACATCAGTGTTGGGATTTCCATCCTTCCATTTCTACGCTTTTGTCCAGACTTTTCATGCAGGCAATCGCATATGAGACTGTAGTGGCTGCCAAGAGACATTTCAATCAATCAGAAGGGATGAGATTGACATGTAAAAAATACTCTCCCCCCTCAGAATGGCAGCCAATTCCTGAGCACAAATTCTCTGGAGGGACCCATGAAGCAGTCAAGAGCTCTGCCTTCCCCTTCAGCTCTCTTGGGAAGTGCACCAAGTAACCTTGTCCTTGCTGATCTTCACATGCTCCTGCAAGCTCTGTATCAGAGCAATTTGATCTCCCTTAGAAATACACCATTCCACTGACCTTATTTCTGTGCTGACTGCCCTCAGCTCCCACATGCTCAGCTCCAGGTTCCAGCATCGACGCATTCAGCAGCATGGGCGACTTTTCCCTACTACTCCTGCCCATGTGTGCTGGCCATGACCCCTAGACTGGACAGTGGAGGGGAGATGAAGGTGGAGTAGCAGCTATGGGCCATCCCACGGGATGTTCCCTGCTTTACCACTTGTGCCATTCTGCAAAGCAAATCATCTTGCAGAGCCCCACAACCACCTCCTGCAACCCCAGTGAAGCTCCAGCCTTAGCAAGGAGAATGCCCTTCCTCAAGAGCTCATGGGGTGCTGACTCCTCAGGGCATCCTGCCTTTCTGGGCCTTTCTGGGCAGAGAAACAGCAAAGTAAGGTCTGATGATCACTGGCAGCAGAGCATGCAGGGATGTCTTCCTCAGCTCCAAGTGACAGTGCCCAAAAGAGGAGCCACTGCAGGCTGTCCCAGCTTCCCATTCCTCTGTGAATGGAGAATGTGCCCTCACCCTCCTCCACCACAGAGCAACACCCTTCTCCTTTGGCAGTATGGGGAGTGTCCACAGAGGGAAGGACCACAAGGCAGCCAGGCTTGAATGCAGCAGAACTTCAATGAGTCAAAAGAGGGAAACAATATCACACCAAGTGATGGACAGCAGTGCTGGGCACACCAAGGTCAGCCAATTGTCTACAGTCCTTGGCCATGGAAAAGTTCTTACATGGTGTCCGAATATCTGCACAACAGGTGGGGACAGATGCTCTGACCAAGGAGGCTGTGGTGGGACTTTGCTGCGAAGGGGAACCAAACCAAAGAAAAGGGAAAGAGAGGCACAGCCATGCCACTATTCTGAAAACAGATCCAAAATCTCGATCCTCTGCCCAACACCATCTTCTGAGTTCCTCAAGGTGGCTCCTTGGTGATTTCCCAGCATCATTCTCAGAGGAGGCACCTCCTGCCACCATAGCGGCTGGAAATGCCAGAGAGGTCACAGCACCCAGAGGTGATGGGCACTCCATCACAGCTGAGGATGCTGCCAACAGCAGCGGAGGTGGACGAGCCCACAACAGTGCTCTGTGGGAAGGAGCTGAGGATGGGGCCAGGCAGAGTCACCACCACAGCAGGCAGCTCAATAACAACTGTGGAATTCTGGCACTGCCTGACACAGGGCTCGTTGTAGCTGTTGGCCAGCGGGGTCGGGCCACATGGCCGGCATGGCAGGCACTGGTTGTAGCAGGACATGTCTCTAAGGGTGGAGGTGCACCTGGCAAGAGAGGGCAGGGAGGAAGAAGATCACAGGGGTGGGTGAGGAGCAGCCTTGTATTTTCTGTGTCACAAAGGAGCCAAGGCCACTCCTGAGTGGGGAGCAGGAAACTGTGCCACGAACCACACGGTCTTCATCATCCTATAAAGAGCAGCCTGCCTCAGACAGGGTCTCTCCTAATGTGTAAACACAACCCACCTCAGCCTTGTACCAGGCTCGGTGTAAGTAAACCGTCTCTACACTTTCTTCTGTCATGACAAGAAGATCCAAACTCCAGGGCTGGACAGAGCCAGTATCAGGTGGGATGCCTATCAAGTGGAGATCTCACTTTGGACATGGAGGAGAAGGGGCTCCAGACTCACCTGGTTCTCAAGGAGAAGGAGACAGGAGAAGTGGATGAGAGAGCAGGGGCTTGGGCTGGCTTTTATACCTGCCCTGCGTTGCCGCAGGACCAGAGGCACCTTTTGCAGAGGTAACAATTTTCTGACAAGCTCATCTTGCATGCAAAACATCACAGCTAATGATACGGGCTGTGCTTTCTTTTCCAACACTGCTGCCTTTTCATTTCCAAGTTTGCTCCATGCCCATTCCCTGATGAAGGATTCTTCTGAGTGCTGGGGTGAAAGGGCCTAAAATTTCTAGGGCAGGAATGCAGCAGTATGGGCAGAAGACTCAGCTCAAGTGCTGGACAGGTCCAGATGAGGCAAGTGACACAAGCCTGAGTCCTTCTGTTGGGACTGTTTGCAGTGTCGTTCTTAGGATGAAGCCCTTGAAGTGGCTTGCACAGGAAAGCAAATGACTTGACGACCACTTTGGACTTCAGCCTACAAAGACATTAATGCGCTGCACTAGAATCTCATTTTATTGTTGAAAAAGAGTGGAATCAGGTTTGAGGCCATGTTTCCCAAAGTTTGCTACTCTCCCAGTCATGTCCAGAACAGACCCTTTTCTGACAAGGGCTGTTGTGCACAGTGGGTAAATTTCTGAAGCCCATCTCCTCTCCGGAATATCTGTCAGCCTGAGCTCAGGTCCAACTTGCAGGCAGTGCAGCCAAGGGCTTCCCCCCTTCCTTTTAGTGACCTTCATGAGATCAGTGCCAGGGAGCTCTGCTGGGAGAGCTCAGCCAGGGCTGATTCCCCTCTCCATGGAGCTGCTTTTGAGCTGAGGCTCTCATGTAGCTGAGGACCCACCTCATTGCTTTCTCAGGAGGTCACAGGCACTGTGGAACCAGAGTAGGGCAGGAGAGGAGTGTACCTAGAATTTTGAGCTTTGACACAATTCTTTACTCCTTTATGATCAAATTAGTGAGAAATGGATTCAGTAAGAGTATGATAAGGTGTGTGGGAAATTGGCTGGATTACCAGGCTCAGAGAGTTGTGACCATGATGCAAAGCCCAGCTGGCCGATCCTTATTACTGGGGTCTAGCAGTAGAGACTAGCAGAGGAAGAAATACTGTGTAATGTTTTCATGACTACCATGAGTAATGGGCGGTGGGGAATTGCCAGCAGGTCTGTGGATAATACCCGGAGAGGGGAACGAGTAGTACCTGTCGGACACAGCTCCTATTCAGAGGACCTGGACAAACTGGAGACATGGGCTGACTGGAAGCTCACAAAGGCCAAAAAGAGCACAGGCAAGGTTTTGCTCCTGAGGGAGGAACCAGCCCATGTGGTCATGCAGGCTGGGGGCTGGCTGCCTTGGCAGCAGATGCACAGAAAAGGATGTGTGGTTTTAGGAGACACCCAGCTGAACAGGAGACAGCAGTATGCCCTTGCAGCAAACGGGACCAACTGCATCCTGAGCTCTGTTAGTCAAAGTGAGGCCAGCAGGTGCAGGAAAGTGACCCTGTCCCTCTGGCCCTTGTGAGACCACCACTGGAGTACTGCATCCAGGTTGGGGCTCCCTGGTCCAAGAAGGATATTGACAGAGTGAAGTGAGTCCAACAAAGGCCACCAAGTAGATTAAGGGGGCTGACAAACATGATGTGCAAGGAGAGTCTGAGAGAATTGGGCCTGCTCTTCTTGGAGAAGAGCTGTCTCAGGGGAGACCTTCTTGCCTTCTACAGCTATTCTTCAGAGGATACAGAGAAGATGGACCTGGTTCCTGGAAGTGCCCAGGAGGTAGAACATGAGGAGTTCTGATAGTTGGGGTTGTTCAGCCTGGAGAAGAGAAGGCTCTGGGGAGACCCAAATAGCAGCCTTCTAGTATCTAAAAAGGCCTACAGGAAGTGTGGTGGCCACCAATTATAGAATCATAGAATCATAGAATGGTTTGGGTTGGAAGGGACCTTAAAGATCATCTAGTTCCAACCCCCCTGCCATGGGCAGGGACACCCTCCACTAGACCACGCTGCCCAAAGCCTCATCCAACCTGGCCTTAAACAGTTCCAGGGATGGGGCATCCGCAACCTCCCTGGGCAACCTGTTCCAGTGCCTCACCACCCTCACAGGGAAGAATTTCCTCCTAACATCTAATCTAAATCGACCCTCCTTCAGCTTAAACCCATTACCCCTTGTCGTCTCACTACACTCCCTGATAAACAGTCCCTCACCATCTTTCCTGTAGGCCCCCTTCAGGTACTGGAAGGCCACAATTAGATCTCCCTGGAGCCCTTTTTTCTCCAGGCTGAACAATCCCAACTCTCTCAGCCTGTCCTCACAGGAGAGGTGCTCCAGCCCTCTGATCAGCTTCGTGGCCCTCCTCTGGACTCACTCCAGCAGCTCAATGTCACTCCTGTACTGGGGCCCCCAGAGCTGGACGCAATACTCCAGGTGGGGTCTCGCAGGAGTGGAGTAGAGGGGCAGAATCACCTCCCTCGACCTGCTGGTCACACTTCTTTTGATGCAGCCCAGGACACGCTTGGCTTTCTGGGCTGCAAGCGCACACTGCCAGCTCATGTTGAGCTTCTCGTCAATCAATACCCCCAAGTCCTTCTCCTCAGGGCTGCTTTCAATCCATTCCTCACCCAGCCTATAGTCGTGCTTGGGATTGCGCTGAACCACATGCAGGACCTTGCACTTGACCTTGTTGACCTTCATCCGGTTCGCATGGGCCCACTTCTCCAGCCTGTCAAGGTCCCTCTGGATGGCATCTCTTCCCTCCAGTGTGTTGACCACACCACCCAGCTTGGTGTCATCGGCAAACTTGCTGAGGATGCACTCGACCCCATTGTCCATGTCGCTGACAAAGATGTTAAACAGTGCTGGTCCCAGTACCGACACCTGAGGAATGCCACTCGTCACCACTCTCCACTTGGACATTGAGCCGTTGACCACAACTCTTTGAGTGCGACCATCCAGCCTATTCCTTATCCACCAAGTGGTCCATCCATCGAATCCATGTCTCTCCAATTTAGACACAAGGATGTCTTGTGGGACAGTGTCAAATGCCTTGCACAAGTCCAGGTAGATGATGTCAGCTGCCTGTCGCTTATCCACTGATGCTGTAACCCCATCACAGAAGGCCACCAAGTTTGTCAGGCACGATTTGCCCTTAGTGAAGCCGTGTTGGCTGTCACCAATCACCTCCTTATCTTCCACGTGCCTGAGCATAGTCTCCAGGAGGGTCTGCTCCATAATCTTGCCAGGCATGGATGTCAGACTGACCAGCCTGTAGTTCCCTGGGTCTTCCTTTTTGCCCTTCTTAAAAATGGGGGTTATGTTCCCCCTCTTCCAGTCAGCAGGAACTTTGCCAGACTGCCAGGACTTCTCAAATATGATGAAGAGTGGCATGGCCATTTCATCCACCAGTTCCCTCAAGACCCGCAGATGCAACTCATCAGGTCCCATGGACTTTTGCGCCTTCAGGTTCCTTAGATATTCTCAAACCTGATCTTCTCCTACAGTGGGCGGTTCTGCATTCTCCCAGTCCCTGCCTTCTGTGACCTGGGCAGTGTGGCTCAAGCACTTCCCAGTGAGGACTGAGGCAAAGAAGTCACTGAGTACCTCAGCCTTCTCCATATCCTGGGGAACCAGGTCACCCGTTTCATTCCGAAGGGGACCCACATTCTCCCTCGTCCTCCTTTTCTCACTAACATACCTATAGAAGCTTTTCTTGTTGTCCTTGTCATCCCAGGCCAGACTAATTTCTATCAGGGCTTTGGCTTTCCTAACCTGATCCCTGGCTGCTCGGACAGTTTCTCTGTATTCTTCCCAGGCTACCTGCCCTTGCTTCCACCCTCCATAGGCTTCCTTTTTTTGTTTGGCTTTGCCCAGGAGCTCCTTGTTCATCCACGGGGGCCTCTTGGTGCTTTTGCTTGACTTCCTCTTTCTTGGGATGCATCACTCCTGAGCTTGGAGGAGGTGACCCTTGAATATTAGCCAGCTGTCTTGGGTCCCTCTTCCTTCCAGGGCTTTGTCCCATGGTATTCTACCAAGCAGATCTCTGAAGAGGCCAAAGTCTGCTCTCCTGAAGCCCAGGGTAGTAGCTTGAAGGTCATCCATATCCTCGCTCGAGTGGCCTTCCACAGCCAGAGCCTGGTACCTGTTGCACAGGGGTACGTGGGATGGCGAGGTGGGTGAGGAGGTCTCAAGTACGTGAGGACGGGATCACACAACACTGGCTACTGACTTCTGCACTGGAACAGGCTGCCCAGAGAGACTGTGGATGTCCCATCCCTGGAAGTGTTCAAGGCCAGGTTGGATGGGGCTTTGGGCAACCTGGTCTCGTGGAGGGTGTCCCTGCCCATGGCAGGGGGTTGGAACTGGATGAGTTTTACAGTGTCTTCCATCCCAAACCATTCTATGAGTCTACAGTCTTCCTTGACATGGGGTTCATCTCTATGACCCATTTCAGTATCCATCCTCACCTCCTGTTGGTGTGTCATCTCATCTGTCCTGAGGGTCCACTGTGCCTTAGGCAAGTGTCATACCTTCTCCATCTGCACTGCCTACCTCAATGTAATGGCCCCCAATTCTGTGCCCGTGGCCTCAAGTACCTGAGGACAGGATCCCAGAACCCTGCACACAGCATGGCTGCTGACTTCTTGCACCACAAGGATGCCCCTGTTGAATCCCCTCATGTTCAGCCTGAGGAATCAGGAGATGAAAGCTGACCTCACCAGGTGGTCTTGCAGGATGGGGCTAGGCTAGAGTCAGTAGGAATTCTCCCTCTACATGAGACACCTGTGGACTGAGGAAGAGGAGGGAGGATCATGGAGTTGTGAGTCATGATGCCAGCTGGGGAGAGAAGCTGCCTGAGAAAGTGCTGGAAAGGAGGGCTGGGTTTGTTCTTGTGTTTGAGAGGCAGGAAGGCTCCAGCTGGCTCCAGAAAGGTGCTCTTTCTCTCCCAGCAGCACTGATTTGTCCTCTCAGAGGTTCAGCTCCTCCCCCTGTACTTGTCCCACCTCCCCTGCTCCCACCACCTCCTCCTCTGCTCGCCCTCCTTGCCCTGAGAACTGCCCTTCAGCACTTGCTTCCTCCTGCATTCGTACCTGACAGTCCACACCTGCATGGCATCCCCTGGAGACTTGACCTGAGAGCTTGCTTTTCCTTTCATCTTGATGGATGCGAGCACCCAGCAGAACCCCGTGCCCTTTCCTTCCAGGTGTCGTTTCAAATGCCCAATTTCCCAATGAGACACTTGGAGGAAATAAGAGTGCTGTAAAACCAGCAGGTACTTCACTTCCAAAACGTCCTGCCACGCCCTGTTGCTGTGCGGTTCCCGCTGGCCAGCAACGCCTTCCCCGTGGCCGAGGTGCCCGTGCCGGGGACAGCCTCTGCCCGCACTCCCGCACGCCCAGTGTCGCTGCGGGCAGCTCCGCTGCGGCCGCTCTGTCCCGCGGTGCCGCCTTCCTGCTGGCTCCGTGCTGCCAGCCGCTGCTCGCGGGGCCGCTGCCGGCCTTTCACGGGCCACTCGGCCAGCGACAGCGGCTGCAAGGGCGGCAGGAGCAGCCGGAGGGGCCCCGGGCCGGGGTCGGTGTGGTTTTGGGGTGCCTTGTCCCCGGGCAGCAGCACCTCCCGACCCGTTGCCGGGTTCCATGAGCTACGGCAGCGCCGGGTGTCCCCGCGACGGCGGCTCGTCCCGCTTCGGTCTGCGGGGGGACCAGGGCTCGGCAGCGCCGCGTTCCCCGGCCCCGGCAGGGCTCAGCCCCGGGGCGGAGCTGGGAAGGGAAGGGAGGGGAGGGTAGGATGCCCCGCGGGCGGAGCAGAGAGCCGGGGCTGGCGGGGGGCAGCGAGGCGCGGGCGGCAGAGCGGCGGGATGCGGCGGTGCCGGGGCGCAGGGCTGGCGGGGCTGGCCGCGGTGCTCCTGGGTGCGTGGGGCTGGCGGTGGTGGCGGGGCGCTGGACCTGGGGCTGCTTGGGACCGGCGCTGGGCAAGAGGCTCGCCTCTGGCACTCCTGCTTCTCTCTTTCTCCCTTCCTCTTCCCGTCTTCTCTTTCCTTTCTCCCGTCAATGACTCCCCCCTTCCAACTCTCATTCCTACATTCATCTCTCCACCAATTCTTAATGGGCACTGCCATTACTGCACATGTCGACAGCCTCTGGAAACCCTGCACCTCATCATCTCTGTATGGTCCTGGCTGCTTCTGCAGGATTTGTTCTGGGAAATAGCAGGCAGGGCTGCGTAGAAAGCAGATTTTCAGGTGTTTTTCTTTTTTTTCCTCCTTTCTGGCAGTGGCTGTGGGCAGAGCCCAGGTGCAGCAGGAGCCGTCGGCAGAGACCACCGAGGACACCGGCATCAACATCACTTGCTCACACCCCAACATACAAACCAGGGATTTCATCTACTGGTACCGTCAGCTCCCGGGCCGAGGCCCCGCATTCCTCGCGTTGGGCAGCAAAGGGACCAAAGAGGTGCCGGACCCGCCGGGGCGGCTGTGGGTGGCGGCAGACCGCCGGTCCAGCGCCCTGTGGCTCGCCCGACCCCGGCGCGGGGACGCGGCGGTGTATTACTGCGCCCTGAGAGACACGGGGAGAGGAGCCGGGGCTGCGGCCGGGCACGAACCACGAAGCAGGAAGGGCGGCGGGCGGGGCCGGGCGTGTGTGTCGGGGGCGGGGGGACAGCCCCGGCCGGGCCCGCCAGGGGGCGCTGCCGCTCCGCCCGCCGGGGCCGCCTCGCCCCGCCCGGCGCCGCCCGGCCACGGGCCCCGCGCCCCTTCCCCCGCCCGACCGGCACCGGCATCGGGCCCGCCGAGGCTCCGCAGACCCCGCGCCACGCAGCCCTGCCAGGGGCGTGCCCCCGACGCGGATCCGGAGACGCCCCCCGGGCAGAAACCTTCTCCCGTCCCTCACCCCATGCTCACCCCCGCACTCCCACCGGGGCGCAGAAAGAAATCCCCCGGTATAGTGCCGGCAGCGGGGCAGGAATCGCGGCAGGAGCGGTGGCGGTGTCCGGCGGTGCCCGGGCAGGAGCGATTGCAGCCGCCGGCCCCGCTGTCTCCCGGAGAGGAGCAGCGCCTTGCTGCTGTGCAGGGGGAGGCGGGCAGCAGAGATCCTCCTGCCCACGGGCAGCCGGACAACCCTCGCTCCTGCCGCAGGGACCAAGTGGGCATTGCAGCGCCTGGGCATCTCTTTCATCCCACTGACATTGCCAGGCCCTGGTCGAACAGAAAGACCCAGCTGAACCACTGCCAATACAAGGCCTTGCTTTGAAACCTCAACCAGAAATGCTTTCTTGGTAACTCTGTAAATCAGCTCTGAGACACAGTTACAAACTGATTCCTCCGGCTCCACAGTCCACTTCCCGATTGCTCCTGTGGGTGTTGGAGAGGCATCCTTTCGAGCCCGTAGTTCTACCTGGCCACCAATGCGAGAACGAGATACTGATTCTCACAGACACCTACAAGTGTATCCCACAGTGGCTAGTGCTCAGGACAGAGAGCTTGTTGCACAGGATTCCCCTTTACCTCCAATTAAGAGCCTTTGGTGTTGAAGTCCAGGAGGCAGGAGAGAAGCTTGGGCTGGGCACTTGTTGAATGACACATCTGAGACTCAAGGTCCAAGCTCAGCAGTGAGCCACAAAGAGATTTGCTAAGTTGCCCTATGGGGCTGAAGGTCTGAGGTGAGTGAGAACTGGAAAGAGGCCCCTGATCATGGGGTCCTGGGCCCCTCCAGTCCCCAATGTGGCCTGTGTGGCTGTAGGAGCTGGCACAACTGTGAACGTCCATGTTCACAGGCTTCCGAGGCAGGCAGGAAAGGTTCAGCCCTCTTCCCTGCTTCAGCTGGGGACTGGTGTGGCAGCTGTCGCTGTATTACAAGGGAACTGCTTTGCAGTCACTGGAGAGCAGAGGGCAGTCCACTGTCCTGCTGCCATGGTCTCAACAAACAACAAGATGCTGAAGGCCTTGTGGGAGCAGGGTTGTGAATGGGGGCTGCTATGCTGATAACCTGCTTCCTGCAGTCCCTGCCAAGCGTGTGAGCAAAGGTCCCTGGGTGAGAAGTGGCAGAGGAGCCCTGCTCCAGACATTAAAACCAAGTGGCCCTTTTGCTTGCCTGAGTATTGGGGTTCTGGGGCCCAGGGTGGGACAAGCAGCTGGGGGTTGTGGGTAATGTGGGTAGGCGAAGGGACACAGAGGGACTGCCTGTACAACAGAGAGCTGTGTTGCAGAGTCTTCTTCCTGCCAGAGGGAGGGAGCGTGTCTGTCCCTGTGCGGCTGTTTTCGGCAGCAGATGCTCTTTACAGTTGTGTTTCTCTTCAGGTGCCTCCTCTATGGCCAGAGGTGAAGGGAAAGAGTGTGCAACACCTGGGCCCAGGCACTTCCTTGTGTGCCTGCTCCTTTCTCCATCCGGACACTCCCAGGGACAGGGTGGACATGGGTGGGTGCAGGGGTGCCTTCTCCATCTCCTGCAGGGCTGGGTGCAGGCCTGTGCAGCTGGCTAGGTGGTTGATGTCAGGAGAAGTTTGTGAGGGATGCCTGTCCCTTTGATGGACGTGTCATACTGAAACCATGAGTCTGTAATCTCTCTGGAGGGCTTTGAATCAAAAAAAATTCACTCGATAACCAATGTGATTATTAAGCAGGTATCCTTTATTACAGTGCTGGGAGTCGCACCGGGATATTTCCACGAGTGTGCGTCTCGACGAGGCACAAATTGTACGTGATTTATATTACAAAACAGTTACATATTCATTAGGTTTCTGATAAATTTAATACATATTAATTATTATTCCGGGAACTCATGAATATATGCTACTGTCCTGATACGCCTGCAGTTTCTTTCTCGGGTGGTCGTCAGGGGTCGTCCTCCTCAAATCTTCTTCTTTTTCCTTTTCTTCAGTGTACACAGCTGGGTGACCTCTTCTTCATTATCTCCATTTTGCAAGCTCAGCAACCTTGTTATCCGTCCTGCCCAGATGGTCCCAGGCTTGTTGGCATATCGGGCCCCCTTTATCAGGATGCCTCAAACTTTTTGTCTTTTTTCTAGTTCGTACCCAAGGACTGTTCCCTAATTTACGGCTTCTCTTATCTGGTTTCTACATTCCAACTATTTTACTAATTGTTTTCTTTCATACTGGAGCATGAGACAGGTGAACCCTGAGTTTGTGGGGCCTGACGCAAGTGTTGCCAAACTATATATTCTGTTTTAAAATTGTTCTACGCTAATTAGTTTCCCTTATTCAGCTTTCCCAAGACGGGTCCATGGTAGAGTTTGGGGGAAAGACCCAAAGAGGCCTGCCTGGAGCAGCAGGGAGAGAGTTTTGCTCCACCCTCTGGGCTGTGGTTTGGAGGCCTCTTTGATCTGGCAGAGGCAGCAGAAGACGGGAAGTTGCAAGCATCAGGACCCTCGTGCTGGCAGGTCCTTGGGCACCCCACGAAGGGAGAGCGTGACATGGTCCTCATTTTCCTGGCAGCCCTGGTGGAACTGGCAGACTTTGGTGAGATGTGACTTTCAGGCTGGGGAGAATGAGGCAAGGGTTTGTGCAGCTGGTGGTGGAAGCGGGGAGACGTGAGTCCTGACTCCCCAGGGAAACTGGGAGTGTTTCTGTAGGGAGAGCAGGGGCTGCAGACGGGTACAGCAAATAATCTGGGACATGTCAGGAGGAATGGGCATAAGGGGAGGAACATGACCTCACACTTTACATTGGCAGGTACTGAGCATTCCTGAATGTGCCGCTAATACATAGGCAGCCTGAAAGAAGGAAAGCTGCTAGGGAACGGAGCAATGAGGCATCCAGGAGCTTCTCTCCTAGATGTATTGCAGACAATGCTACCAGTCTCTGTAGGGGTGGTCGTAAACCTTGGGGGACAAACAGTGAAGGCTAACTCGGTGCAAGAGGAGCTGAAATGCCATACAAGGACAGGGCAAGGTCAGAGGACGTGCTGTGCCATATGGAGGAGCTGTTCTAGCAAGAAGATATGGTCAGAGGTGGGAGAGGAGCAGCTCACGTCTTCTACTGCTGAAGGAGAGACGAGCAGTTAACATAGCTCAGAGGCAGATATGGAGAGAATCAGTGGACTGAAAGACCAGCATGAAAAGCAGGGAGATGGGGGTGGAGGGGGCGAGAAGTGACAAGAACCTGCAGAAAGAAGTGTGCAGGGACAAACAGCTCAGCATTTCAGAGGCTTCAGAGAAAAGTGAGATGGGAAGTGGGGACAGTTAGCAAGCTGATGAAGTGACAGATGGACACAGACACAGGCAAGCAAAGCTGAAAGCTCTTTCTGGCTTTACAGGTCATGCCCAAAAGGACTCTGTGCTCCAGTTCCCAGCAGAAATGACCATCCAGGTGGGACACAACGCAACTCTGCACTGCAATTTCTCCACCAGCTATCCCAATCCATACATGTTTTGGTACCAGCAGTGCCAGACTCAGTCCCCTCAGATGCTGCTGCGGGTGGACAAATGGAAACCTCAAGTGGATTCAGGGAGGTTCTCCTCTACACTGTCTGTGGAGACCTCGCAGGTGTTTCTGCATGTGCGGGATGCCGAGCTCCAGGACGGCACTGCCTATTTCTGTGCACTGAGCCCACAGCAGTGCCCACAGTATGCAGCACTGCACAGAAATGTGGGGCATGCTCTGAGGGGCGCTTCCCTCCCTGCCACTGCTTGCATATAGCTCTGAGCTCAGCCTGCCCAGCAGTGGCACCTGGAGGCTGTGGTGAGGCTGGGTCTCTGCCTCCCCGGCCTGTGCTGCTGTGTAGCACATGGCAGCGTGACTTTTACAGCTGTGTCTAGATCCAGGGTCTTTGATGATGAAAAGGATCCAAGAAACCTGACCTGGAGCAGACCCATTGCAGGTTACACCACGCACAAGCCAAACCAGGCATGTAAATGCCCTCTCCTTAAAATAGCTGGTACACTGGAGCGAGTACTCAGGGCAAGCAACCTATCAGCTTGTCTTCTTGTTCCCTTTCCCTGTGCCTCCACTGATGGCCACAGCTGGAGAAGGAAGCTTGTGTTAGGAAGCACAACTGCTCTTATGGTTTTGCCACATGGCCGTAGTAGCCCAAGAAGGGAAGAGCTCTTCCTTGGCCCGCATCTGGATGTCAGCTGAACCCTCAGCAAGTGAAAAGACCCATCAGCCAAAGACAGGACAAGATTCTCTGTTCAAGCCCTTCCTGCACTCGTCCACTGCTGGAGAAGGGTCCTGCTCTTTTTCATGTCTCTTCTCCTTCTCAGGGGAATCACCAGTGCTGGAGGGAGCCCCTATGTTCCTGAGTCCATGACAGTTTCTCTGTCCAACAGCTGGTAACCACATCTCTGTGATCTTGTTTCCTCCCACAGGCAACAGGAATGGCTCTGGGGACGTATTCTCAGGCAATCCCACCCCAGCACTGCATGTGGAAGCTCATCTGGAGGGTGCTGACTTTCCAGCTTGATCTCACCCTCTGAGTTGGAATCTGTTGCTCCTGAAGCATCATCCAGGTCACCTGAGAAGCCCCAGGGTACTTAGTTGTTGTCCTACTGCTGTTCCAGGATGGCCTGCCTCTCCCAAGTGATGTGGGTCTGCTCTGCCAGCCCTGGTGGAGGCTTTGCATGCCCCTATTTATCTCAGGGGACTCTAGGCAGCATTGATGGAGTGTGGACAGCAGCCCTCAGGGGCCTGCACTCCACTGTGTCTCGGGTCCCTTGAACATTTCATGTCCTGCTTGTGGTTGATCTCCAGGGCTGCAGAGGGCTTCAACACACCACAGACACAATTCTCCCCGCAAACCAACATCATCCCTAAGGAGGATTGAAAAGCAGTGATGGCTGCCTGGGGACAGATCCAGGCTCAGGTAAAATGCTGTCAGCCTGTGCAGGAATGGCCCAACTCGTGAGGGGAAGGCTGGGTCAGTGCAAGGAGCGTTGAAATTCCTTTCTGCCTGTACAGGTGACACGCCCAAGGACTCTGTGCTCCAATTCCCTCCAGAAAGGACCATCCAGGCAGGACACAACACAACGCTGCACTGCGATTTCTCCACCACCGATCCCAATCCCTACATCTACTGGTACCAGCAGCTCCCAAACCAGTCCCCTCAGGTGCTGCTGTGGTGAGCAAGTACAAAGCTTGCGTGGATTCAGGGAGGTTCTCCTCTGTGCAGTCTGCAGAGGACTCCCAGGTGCTTCTGTGTGTGCAGGATGCAGAGCTCCATGACAGCACTTTCCCTCTGGATTCTGAGCCTACACCCGTGCCCTCAGTGTGCAGTACTGTGCAAAAAGGGGAGGGTGTACCCTGGGGAGCAATTCTTTCCCCACCTCTCCTTGCATGGAGGTCTAAGCTCATCCTCCCCAGCACCCACACACTGGTGCTGTGGTGAGGCTGGGTCTCTGCCTCCCCAGCCTGTGCAGCAGGGAGAAAATCTGAGCATATTTCAATGAATCGCAGAATTGCTTATGCTGGGAGGCACCTTTTGAGACCATGCAGCCCCTGTTCAAGCCAGGTCACGTAGAGCAGGGTGCCCAGGACCATGTTCGGTCAGGTTTGTAAACTGGTGCCCACTGCTGCTTCTCCTGTCAGTTGGCACTACTGAGAAGACTCTCCTCTTCATTCCCTCCCATCACATATTTACACACATTGCCAAGATCCCCCACGAGCTTTCTCTTCCCCATGCTGAACACTGCCAGATCTCTCAGACTTTCTTCACCGGAATGACGCTTCAGTCCCTGCACCATTTTCCTGGGCTCACTCTGACATCTTTTTTGTACTTGGGAGCCCAGAACTGGCACTCCAGAGGTGGCCTGACAAGCGCGAAGTAGAGAGGAAGCGTCAGGTCCCTTGTCCTGCTGGCCACGCTCTTCCTACTGCAGCCCAGGATGCTGTTGGCCTTCCTTTCCCCCAGGGTGCATTGCCACGGCAGGCTCAGAAACAACACTGATCTGCTGAAACTGAGCAGGACACAGCAGTGAGTATTCAGGAGCAATACCGCAGCTGCTTGTCCAGCTCTAACTCTTCCCTCAGTGTCCACCAATGACAACTGCTGGAGAAGGGGGCTCTTGGTAGGAGACATGACTGCTCCTGTGGCCTTCCCTCCTAGCCAAAGAAATCCAAGGAAGAAAAACGTCCTCCTAGCTGGGCATCTGGGGATCAGTGAAAGCCTCACCTTGTGAGCAAGACCCATCCGTCAGGCACTGGACAAGATTCCCTGTTCAACTGCCTGAGCTGTCCCCCTGCTTCTCATGTTTCTCCTCCAGCTCTGGGGACTCACCAGTACTTGGCTGGGGGGAGTCCCTGTGTCCCTGAGTCCCTCTGGATTCTCTGCCCAACACAAAAATGCTAGTGGATGCATTTCTGGGATGTGCATTACTGGGATCTAGTTTGTCCCTCTTTGCACACCTGTCTTGTTGCGCTAATTCTGTTTTGGAAAGCAAAGAGCTGGCCCTGGAAGGGGGAAAGCTCTGGGGGAAGCTGACAAAAGCAGCCATGGTGGCAGGCCGGTATAGTCTAGTTCCTGCAGTGATGTCCCCTCAGTAGGCCATGTCAGTGGCTGTTGGCAGTGAGGCCTTCCGAGATGGCAAAGGAAGTTTAGGTTTTGTGGAAGAGATGGAATGGGGAGTATATCCAAAGGAGACATGGGTCAGAGGGAAAGAGAAGGAGGCAAAGAGAGTGAGTCACCTAGAGAAAAGTGTCTCTGTGAGGTACTGGAAGGTGGATGAGAAGCCCCATTCCCACCTGGATGAGGTAAGAAAGTGATGATTTGGATCCCACCTGGAGGTGGAATTCAGGTCTGTCCTCATGCTGGGCTGTACAGAAAGACCCGCAAGAGAGGATTCAGGGTCTTGTAGGAAACGCAGTATATCTGGGGAGAAAACAATACAGATTTTGGAATATGGCAGTGCAAACTAACTTCTTCCAGAATGATATTTCAAGTGACCTGAGTGTGTTTCTACACCCACCTTACATCTCAAACCGTTTGCTCATTCGTCCAATTTTTCCCTTTTCCTTCATGTTTGCAACCTCTCAGGCATCCTGAAAAGTGACTGCCATGGATTAGCATTGCTGCAGGTGTTGCAGGGAGACACTTGAAAGGTTGAACTCAAGATGGGGTTTCGTCCCGGAGCCTACCTTCAAAAGATCCAGCTTTCTCTGGGAACAGGAGCCTTTCAGCATCTTGAGGAACTCACACACCTGAGGAACTTCAGCAGAGGTCACTGTAAAGGTGTGTGGAAGGTGAAAAGAGGTGGTTCACTAAGTCTGTTAGATGTAGTCCCTTTTCCATTCAAAGGAGCTGAGACCGTGACTCCGGAAATAGCTGAGCACTGGTGGTCTGCGGGTGGTGAGCAATTGTCCTCTACATCACTTGTTTTCCCTAGTATTTACCCTCATTATTGTTGTTGTTGTTGTTGTTGTTATTTTCCTCCTTTTCTGGCCTATTAAACTGTCTTTATGTCAACCCATGAGTTTTACCTTTTTTTCCACTTCTCTTCCCCATCCCACTGGGTGGGGGAGTGAGCGAACAGCAAACAGCTGTGTGGTTGTTTTAGCTGCCTGGTGGGTTAAAACACAACAGCCATACATGTCTTATCCTTGCAAATGTGAACAACAGCTCTTTAATGTCCCTGCAAAGCCTGACCTTCCTTCCTGAGATCATACACTTTTGCCATGCCTTGCCTCCCCTCGCCTCACCTTTTCTTTCCTTCACCATGCCAGGGGTTGCCCTTACCTTAATACTAGAGGCAGACACTACCTCCTTCTCCACTGCACTGGGGCTTTGGGGCTCATCAAGCTGCCAGAGAAAATCCTCTCTATCTCCCTTTCACCTGCTCCAATGCTGTGCAGCTGGCTCACTTGCAGCTGCTTGCTCACTGGTGAATGCCAACCGCTTGCTGGGAATGCTGAAGGAGCTTGGTGCCTGGGCGAAGTCACTCCAACCTGTGCCCTGTGGCTGGGCTGGTGCATGCCCTGGGCCATTCAGGGACAGCTCATGATTCATGCTGAGTGCAGAATCAAATCCCGCTGTGACTGCCAGGTCTCTGCAGAGCTGGGGGTATCTCCTCTCGCACAGCACCTTTCTGGACCAGAGTTGCGTTGTGGCACTTGTGGGGCCGTTGAGGTCCTGGACCTCAGGAAAGCTGTGCTGGAGGAAGGCAAGGCAACAGAGAGCAGTGTTGCATGTCTGAGCAGCAGTCACTGTCCTGGGGCTGCCTTCACCCGAGAGGGTGTTGGGTTCAGAGGCACAGGGGGCTCCAGTGCGTGGCCTGCTGTTGCTGATATCAACACTAACTTGTGAACACCTCAGCCAAGAGGTTGGCAACAACTGGGCCATGCCAGATGCTGTGCTGAAGGGTGATAGGGCTGCATGGGGAAGCTGTCCCTGCTGCCCATGCCCAGGTGTGATGACAATGGCCCCAAGATCAGATGATGGAGAGATGGGACAGATAGGTGACTGTGGGCAATCCGCATGGCTATTTTCCCATTCCCAATTTCAGCCATCCTTTAGCAACGTATTCTTCTGAGTCTCCTTCTCCAGTACAGCTCCTCCCAAAGCAAGAGGAGCACTCTTCCCCATGACCTTGTGGGACTGATGACCTCCCTGGGACAGCCCATATGCCCACAGGTCCTCTCTGGAGGACAGCAGTTGTCAGGATTCCTGTTCACATGACGTGCTCCAGGGCCAAGGGGGTATTTCTGAGAGGAGATGCAGCAAGGCAAGGACTGATAGCCATTGGCTGTGGAGTAACTAGGGTTGTCTTCCTCAGCCTCAAGAGGCAGAACCTGAAAGAAGACTTCCTGCAGTGTGTCCCACCATCCAATGCCTGTATAGGAGTGATGATGCCTCCTCCTAATTGCCGCTCAAAGCAATGTCATTCTCTATTGGTGGTCAGAACGCAGATGGAAAGACCACCGGAGGGACACAGACAAGGTTGCATCAATTTATTACTGATTCTAAATAGGGAAATGAGGTCAACCCAAGTGGAGGTCCCCAGTGCAGGGACAAGCAGGAGCAGCAAAGAATCTGTTTCCCTTTTCCTGTTGACAGAGTTCCAGCAGGACCAACCTGTCAACATGCCTGGCAAAGGGAGACAGTCAAGAAGATTACTCCACGCTGTGAGGTGAGCACAAGACACCACAGACAAGAGAGGAAAAGTGTGAGGGGGAGAGAGAAAAGGTAGGCATTGGCCGTAGTTTCAGAGAGCTCAGGCTGGCCCAGTCTTGCCCTTGCTGTGCAAGCCAGAGATGGTTTAAGCTGCCCTTAAAACAATGCCACAAAGCTTGATCCTCTGTCCAGCATCATGTTCAGAGTTCCTGGGGGTCCTTGTCCGAGGCCGTTGCCAGTATCTTTAGCAGGGCAGGCATCTGCGGCCACAGTAGCGGCTGGTGATACAGGAGAGGTCACAGCACCCAGAGGTGATGGGCACTCCATCACAGCTGAGGATACTGCCAACAGCAGCGGAGGTGGAGGAGCCCACAACGGTGTTCTGTGGGAAGGAACTGAGGATGGGGCCAGGCAGGGTCACCACCACGGGGGAGGGCTGGATGACGACGGTGGAGTTCTGGCACTGCCTGACACAGGGCTCATTGCAGCTGTTGGCCAGCGGGGTCGGGCCACAGGGCTGGCAGGGCAGGCAGGACTGGCACTGGTCGTAGCAGGACATGTCTTGGGGCAGAGGTTCACCTGGGAGAGAGGGTAGGGAGGAAGCAAAACATGGGGATGTGTGACGAGCAGCCTGTCACCACACCATGAGGGAGCCAAAGAACATGCAGGGCCAGGAGGTGGAGGCTCGGCAGAGATGTATGAGAGCTTCTTGGCCTCGTCCTGCCAGGGCCCATAAAAGAGCCACAGAGCTCCTATGCAGCCACTGTTTAGCCCCTGAGTCCAGAAGCCACCTCAGTACAGTCCCAGCTTCCCTCCATGCCTAACCTTCTCCCCACTTCCCTCTCTCGTGACAAGCAGCCCCAACATCTGGCCCAGAACAAAGCTGGTGTCACCTGGAAGCCCACTGAGATGAGACCTCCTTTTAGAGAAATCAGAGAAGGAGGAGGAGCTTCCGACTCACCTGGTTCCCAAGGAGAAGGAGGCAAGAGAAGTGGCTGAGGAAGTGAGGAGTTGGGCTGGCTTTTATCATGGACCTTTACTGCCCCAGGCTGCCAGAGGCATCCCTTGTAGAGGTGATTATTTTCTGACAAGCTCATCTTGAATGCAAAACATCCCAGCTAATGCTGTGGGCTGTGTTCTGGCTTCCTGCACTGCTGTCTTTTCATGTCCTGCTTTATGCCAGGCACATTCCTCAGTGAAGGCATCTTCTGTGTGACAGGATGCTCAAGCACTTCCCGTGCAGAACACGTCTGTGTGGGCAGAGGACACATCTCACATGCTGGAAGAGTCCAGAAAAGATCACTCAAGATGAAGTAAACAGCTGGCTCAGACAACACACACGCACAGACACACACACAGGCACACACACAAATCTAGCCCTCTAGACATGTAGAGTCAATTGGGAAGACTCAAGACACCCAAAGAGAGGCTGTCTGCACTGCCCAGGGCCACAGCACAGGTCGTGGACTTGACAGAGTCTTCTTCTGCATGTCCTGTGTCCAAGGGTTCAGTGTGGCTGAGGGAAGACTGGTCTGCACTCGGTGAGAGCCGGAGATGCAGCTGATGAGAGTGAGGTTCCCAGCATGACACTTTCACTGACACAGAAGGCCTCTCCCTGCCCTCTCTCTGTCCTAGAGTACCCTGGACATGGATATGGCCTTTAGCCATGGCATGGAGGTGGTGTAAGGGCTGGTAGGAGAGTTTGTGTGTTCACTTCTGATCATCGCATGATGAAGCAAGCCGTGCAGAGGTGACCAGGTATGCAGGCCGTGATACGAGCTCATGCTAGCTGGGGAGTTCAGAGGCCACAAATGATGAAATGCAGGATCAGTGTCTCCAGAAGGATGGTTTGTCCCATTTACCATGCACATCTGCTTTTGGATGGGCTAAGTCCAGTGTGGCAGCTGATGTCTCCTCACTGACTGTGGGGAGAGTCTACAGAGTCTGTTAGAGCAGGTCCAGAGGAGGGACACAAAAACAATCAGAGGGATGGAACCCCTGCCCTATGAAGAAAGGCAGAGAGAGGTTCTCCTCAGATTTTAATGACACGGCTTCTCTGCAGGTCTACCACCTGACTCAGCAGACTCTCTGAGAATGAAGCAGCACCCACAGGAGAAGAAGAAAGACCTAGGGAGTTCCTACTGCCATTTGGACATGCACAAGTTCACTGGATGATGCATCAAAGGGGGTTCTGAGAGCTGACTGGGCAGCCCCTGGAAGGAAGATGGAGCAAATACTCTCACACTCACAACCTTTGTGTACACTCATGCTTGCATTACAATTGAAGAAACTCCTCCAAACTTAGATGTTCCCAGCTGCCCTTAGTGGGACATTTCCCTGCCCTTAGTCTCCTTTAAGGGAGATGTGGGGGTTTGAGACCAGCCCCAGATCTGGAAAGGAAGTGGAGCTTCACTGGGGTATTTACACAGCCACAGAACATGGTGTGTCTAGGACAAGCCAGACCCCCCACAGCCTGCAAACACTGAGGCTAAGACTCCAGAAATGAGCGTGACTGGTCCCAGTAACAAAAGGCACTCAGACTCTTCAAAGCATTCCTTCAAATGCCGTCTATTAGTGCTAAGAACAGAAAGAAAGAGAGGACAGTATAGGTAACCCTACATCCCTTCAGATGCTTAGAACCCTGAGCTGCTCTATGTCAGCTGCTCTGACAGAATGAGAGAATCACAGAAGAGTTGAGGTTGGAAGGCACCTCTGGAGGTCATCTGGTCCCACGCCCCTGCTCAAGCAGGGCCACCTAGAGCCAGTTGTCCAGGACCATATCTGGGTCAGTTTTGAATGTCTCTAAAGAAGGAGACTTGGCAACCTCCCTGGGCAACCCGTGCCAGTGCTCAGTTACTTGCACAGTGCAATGTGTTGCCCCCTTGCCAGGGACAGGACACTGTGCAGATCCCATCCACAGAAGGGTTACCCTATTGTGGCCAGTTGTGCTTTGAGAGCATTTTCTCAATCGGAAACACCTCTAGTCACCATTTCTACTGTCAAACACTACAACCTTGCCAGCTGTTTAGTACAGGTGAACAACTACCAGCAGCTTTCACATCCCTGTTTCTTAGGGTGTAAATCAAGGTGTTCAGCAGGGGAGTCAGAGTGGTGTAAATAACAGTTGCAGCTCTGCCTGTAGATGGTGTATATCACCATTAAAACAAGAACCTCTGGAACAATGCCCTTGAAGTGTAACACCCACATGGATCTTGTGCCCTTTTCACACCTTTCCAAGATCAATTTTCTTGGACAGGCAAACCAGGGGTCATGCCAAGAGCCACGAGCAGCTGTCCCTTCTGTCACAAGACATGCCATCCCTCCCTCTTCAACCAGGATAATTGCTGATGGTATCATCCTGAACAAGGACCTTCTGCTTATTACGAGGTCTACTGTGGGAGGGATAGGAAGTCCAACTGTGCTGCTGGAGATGATGGGTATTGATAGCGTGACTAGGGAAGAAGGATTTCCGACATGGAAGTGAAATGGCTTTATAAAAGTTTGGCCTTCAGTTGTTTTGAGAGATGTTTCCTTAGGCATAAGTCCCTGGTGCAGGACGGTGGAAGGGGGTTTTCCGTTCTTCCACTTGTACACTCTTGTCAGGACATCTGGATTTTCATGCAAGCAATAGGATACGAGGCTGTAGTGGCTGCCAAGAGACATTTCCACCCATCAGAAGGGTTGAGATTTGCAGGTATAAAATCTCTTTGCTCCCCCCAGAATGGCAGCCAATTCCTGAGCACAAATTCTCAGGCGGGGGGACCCGTGAAGCAGTCAAGAGCTCTGCCTTCCCCTTCAGCTCTCTTGGGAAGTGCACCCAGTACCCTCATCCTTGCTGATCTTCACATGCTCCTGCAAGCTCTGTATCAGAGCAATTTGATCTCCCTCAGAAATACACCGTTTCTCTGTCCCCATTTCTGTGCTGACTGCCCTCACCTCCCACATGCTCAGCTCCAGTTTCCAGCATCGACGCATTCAGCAGCATGGGCAACATTTCCCTGCTACTCCTGCCCATGCATGCTGGCCATGACCCCTAGACTGCATGGTGGAGTGGAGATGAAGGTGGAGTAGCAGCTATGGGCCATCCCAAAGGCTGTTCCCTGCTTTACCACTTGTGCCATTCTGCAAAGCAAGCTATCTTCCAGAACCCCACACCCCCTGCCACCGCAGTGCAGTTCCAACCATAGCGAGATGAACGCCCTTCCTCAAGAGCTCATGGGGATGCTGACCCCTCAGGGCATCCTGCCTTTCTGGGCTTTTGTGGGCAGAGACAAGGCAAGGCAAGGCCTGATGGTCACTGGCAGCAGAGCATCCAGGGATGTCTTCCTCAGCTCCAAGTGACAGTGCCCAAAAGAGGAGCCACTGCAGGCTGTCCCAACATCCCATTCCTCTGTGAATGGAGAATGTGCCCTCACCCCCTTCATCCCCAGAGCAACACCCTTCTCCTTTGGCAGCGTGGGGAGTGTCCACAGAGGGAAGGACCACATGGAGGCCAGGCTTGAATGTAGCAGAATTTTAATGAGTCAAAAGAGGGAAACAAAGTCACTCCAAGTAAAGCAGAGCAGTGCAGGGACCCCTGGAAGCAGTCAAGAGTCTGTGGTCCTTGGCCATGGAGAAGTTCCAGCGTGCTGTCTTTCTGCCTGCCCCATAGCTACAGAGGAGACAGATGGTGCCCACCAGGCTGCTCTTGGTGAGACCTTGCTGCCAAGGGGAACCAAAGCAAACAAGGAAGAGGGAGAGAAAAGCAAAGCCATCCAGCTATAGTGAAATCAACATCCAGAATCTCAATCCTCTGCCCAGCACCATCTTCTGAGTTCCTCAGGGTCTCTCAGTGGGGTGTTTCTAGCATCTTTCTCAGAGGAGGCACCTCCTGCCACCATAGCGGCTGGAAATGCCAGAGAGGTCACAGCACCCAGAGGTGATGGGCACTCCATCACAGCTGAGGATGCTGCCAACAGCAGCAGAGGTGGACGAGCCCACAACGGTGTTCTGTGGGAAGGAGCTGAGGATGGGGCCGGGCAGGGTCACCACCACAGCAGGCGGCTCAATGACGACGGTGGAGTTCTGGCACTGCCTGACACAGGGCTCGTTGCAGCTGTTGGCCAGCGGGGTCGGGCCACATGGCCGGCATGGCAGGCACTGGTTGTAGCAGGACATGTCTCTAAGGGTGGAGGTGCACCTGGAAGAGAGGGCAGGGAGGAAGCAGAGCACAAGGGTGGGTGAGGAGCAGCCTGCTATTTTCTGTGTCACAAAGGAGCCAAGGGCACTCCTGAGTGGGAAGCTGGAAGCTGGACCCATACAGACTTTATCGCCCTACAAAGAGCAGCCTGGTCCAGGGAGTCTCTATCCTAATTCGGAAACCAAAAGTCCTCTCAGCCCTGTCCCAGCATCTCTCTAAGCATACCTCCTCCCCATTTCTTTTTCCCGTAGTAATATGCTCCAAGCCCCAGCACAGGACAGAGCCAGTATCAGCTGAGAGGTCCATCAAGGAAATCTCTCACTTTGGAAGAGGAGGAGAAGGGGCTCCAGACTCACCTGGTTCTCAAGGAGAAGGAGACAGGAGAAGAGGATGAGAGAGCAGGGGCTTGGGCTGGCTTTTATACCTGCCCTGTGTTGCTGCAGGACCAGAAGCACCCTTTGCAGAGGTAACAATTTTCTGACAAGCTCATCTTGCATGCAAAACATCACGGCTAATGATACGGGCTGTGCTTTCTTTTCCAACACTGATGCCTCTTCATTTCCAGGTTTGTGCCATGCCCATTCCCTGATGAAGGCTTCTTCTGAGCGCTGGGATGAAAGGCTCCAGGATTTCTAGGGCAGGAATGCAGCAGTGCAGACAGAAGGCTCAGCCCAAGTGCTGGATGGGTCCAGCGCAGACAAGTGACATTAGCGTGGGTCACTGTTTTGGGTCTGTTTGCAGTGCTGTTCTCAGGAAGAAGCTCCTGCCGTCCTTAGCTGGACCCCCAAGGGATGGCTTGTATGCGGATGTGCCACCTCCATCTCTTTCCTACCCTCCTCAGCTCTCCCCCATGCTCACTTGTTCTTGCCTCCCCAGGTGTGTGGGTTGTGCTGCTAGGTTTTGACCCCATCCTGACTAACTCTGCCCTCAGGAAAAAAATTCTTGCTGGTTTTGGCTCATCCCCTCTCTGTGCATCTGTGAGTACACAAAAATTGCCATGTGCTTGCCTGGGGCCTTGTCCTTCCCCAGAGTGCTCTAGCCCTGCTGCTGTTGTTCCTAGGTGTCCTTAGCCAAGTCCATGGTTCGTTGTGTTCCTATGTGTGTTCCTGTCTTGTGTGCTTTTGTGAGCAGCTGGGTTTGTGTGGATGGGTGTGGGAGCACAAATTTGTGCATGATTCCATGCCAGTGTGCAGGAGACTGTGCCTCTGTATGGGGTGTGTGTGTGTGTGTGTGTTCATGTGTCTCCTTGTGCGTTCCTCATCAGGAGGGAATGTGCTGCTTATGGCAGGGACACTCTCCACTACTGTGTCCATGAACACCACAGAGCAGCAGGTTCAAAAGATCTGAAGGAGCCGGAGTGCAGCTGAGAGGTGATGACACCAGCCTGCTAGAGATCTGTCTAGGGAAGAGGCCCTGAAATGCAGCCCCTGCCTCCTGACTCCTCTTTTTCCTGCCCCTCCAAAGCTCATGCTCCGCTGCTGCTGATTTTAGGTCCCAACAAGGATGGTTTCACTCCAGCTTGGATCCCTAGTTTTATTCAGTGTGACAACATTGGGAGTGCCTCAGCATGGCTGGCAGTCCCCACTCCCTGCCTCTCCAGACAGCACCACAGCTGCTCTCCCCAGCGATAGAGAGTTCAAAAGGATGAGGTTTGCTTTATGGGCATGGAGAATGGTTGAGGAATCCTGCTGACCCTGTGCTGGCCATCCCTGAGTGCCCCCTCTCATGTCCCAGCCAATGTCAAACGTACAACTCATTGACCTGGTGCTGTGTCAGGAAGGGACTGAGACCTTGTCCCAAACAGGTCCTGAATGCAGGGAACACGAAGCCTGGCATTGCTGTGCTCTGAGGAGAACGACAGACTCTCTGTCTTTCACAGGAAAGCCAAAGAGCTGATGACTGCTTTGGACTTCAGCCTACAAAGACTTTCATGCCCCCCATTGGACTCTCCCTCTGAGTGCCCAGCAACTGCTCCTGGGAAGCAAGGGACATTGGATCTGAGCCACATCCCCCAAAGCCTGATGCTGTCCCACAGGCATGTCCAGAACAGACCGTCTTTCCAGCACGGGCTGTCCACAGTGTGTAAAGTTCCTGAGACCATCTCCTGTCCTGAATGTCTGCCTGCCTGGGCTCAGGTCCAACTTGGAGGCAGTGCTGTTGAGGGCTTCCCTCCTTCCCTGTAATGGCCTTTGGTGAGATGAGGGCCAGGGAGTTCTTCTGGAAGAGCTCAGCCAGGGCTGATTCCCCTCTCTGTGGAGCTGTTTTTGAGCTGAGGCTGCAGTGTAGCCAAGGGCCCACCTCAATGTTTTCTCAGGAGGTGACAGACACTGTGGAGAACAGAAGGGAGAGCAGGGTATGTGTACCTGGAGTTTAGAAGGATGTTTGACACCCTCTCCTTTACTTCCTTTCTGACCAAAAGGGAGATGCAAGGGTTCATTAAGAGGACGATAAGGTGGGTGGAAAACTGGCTGGACAACCACGCTCCAAAAGTTCTCACCATGAAGAAATGGACTGACTGGAAGCTCCCAAAGGCCAAAAAGGGCACATGCAAGGTTTTGCTCCTGAGGGAGGAACCAGCCCATGTGGTCATGCAGGCTGGGGGCTGGCTGCCTTGGCAGCAGATGCACAGAAAAGGATGTGTGGTTTTAGGAGACACCCAGCTGAACGGGAGACAGCAGTGTGCCCTTGCAGCAAACGGGACCAACTGCATCCTGAGCTGTGTTAGTCAAAGTGAGGCCAGCAGGTGCAGGAAAGTGACCCTGTCCCTCTGGCCCTTGTGAGACCACCTCTGCAGTACTGCATCCAGGTTGGGGCTCCCTGGTCCAAGAAGGATATTGACAGAGTGAAGCAAGTCCAACAAAGGCCACCGAGTTGATTAGGGGGGCTGGCAAACATGATGTGTGAGGAGAGGCTGAAGGAACTGGGCCTGCCCACCTTGGAGAAGAGCTGTCTCAGGGGACACCTTCTTGCTTCTACAACTACTGAATCAGAGGGGACAGAGAAAATGGACCAAGACACTGGAAGTGCTCAGCATTAGGAGTGGAGGCAATGGACATCAGCTGGGATACGGAGAAATCGGATTAAGCAGTAGCCTAAAAGAAAGAACAACAACTGGAAGGTGTTTCCCAGGGAGGTTGTGCAACCTCCATCCTGGGAAGTCTTCAAGGCTGGACTGCATATGACCTTGAGCAACCTGATCTAATGGGATCTGTTCTGAGCATGGGATTGATCTAGATGACCTCTGGAGGCCCCTTCTCACCTACCTTCTGACTGTGTACCTTTCACGGTGCCCTATCTGACCCCTGCATGCCCATGTCACACTTGTGCTCACATCCCCTTTACCATGACACAACTTTTAGGCATTGTGCTGGGAGTGCAGAGAGGCAGCTGGAGGGAGGCTCTGGGCCTCCTCCCTGCCATCCGCAGGGCATCAGTGGCTGCTGTTTCCAGCCCCTGAGCTCAGAGACAGCTCTGGGAAGCTGGTCCATCTCCTGGTCAGGGTCCTACAGCTGTTCCAGGCTGCAGCTGGCGCTGTGCAGGCTTCTTCTTGTTGAGGGGTCGTTGCTGGAGGATGGGGAGAGTCGGACTGGCAGGAGGCAAACTTCTGCGGGTGCAGAGCCACGGAGCACTCTCAGCCCGGTCGAGACATCGAGCGTCACTGTGGCAGGGCTCAGCCCCGGGGCGGAGTTGGTGGAGGCGGAGAAGAAAAGAGGAGAGGAGAGGAGAGGCGAGGCGAGGCGAGGCGAGGCGAGGAGGGGAGGGGAGGGGAGGGGAGGGGAGGGGAGGTGGCACCGCGGGCGGAGCAGAGAGCCGGGGCTGGCGGGGGGCAGCGAGGCGCGGGCGACAGAGCGGAGGGATGCGGCGGTGCCGGGGCGCAGGGCTGGCGGGGCTGGCCGCGGTGCTCCTGGGTGCGTGGGGCTGGCGGTGGTGGCGGGGCGCTGGACCTGGGGCTGCTTGGGACTAGCGCTGGGCCCGGGTCTCACCTCTGGCCCTCCTGAACCTTCTTGAACCTTATTCCACCCTCTATCCTCCCTTCTGCATGCATCTCTTCTGCCCTTCATGAGCTCATGCCCTCTCAGCTTGCCTTTCTTTCTTTCTTTCTCTCTTTCTCTCTTTCTCTCTTTTCTCTCTTTTCTCTCTTTCTCTCTCTCTCTTTCTCTTTCTCTTTCTTTCCCTCTTGCCCTCTTTCCTTCTTTCCCTTTTTTCTCTCTTCTCTTCTCTTCTCTTCTCTTCTCTTCTCTTCTCTTCTCTTCTCTTCTCTTCTCTTCTCCTTGCCTTCCCTTCTTCTCCTTCCTGTCTCCCCTCAATGACTCCCCCCTTCCAACTCTCATTCCTACATTCATCTCTCCACCAATTCTTAATGGGCACTGCCATTACTGCACATGTCGACAGCCTCTGGAAACCCTGCACCTCATCATCTCTCTATGGTCCTGGCTGCTTCTGCAGGATTTGTTCTGGGAAATACCAGGCAGGGCTGGGTAGAAAGCAGATTTTCAGGTGTTTTTCTTTTTTTTTCTCCTTTCTGGCAGTGGCTGTGGGCAGAGCCCAGGTGCAGCAGGAGCCGTCGGCAGAGACCTCCGAGGGCACCGGTATCAACATCAACTGCTCACACCCCAACAGAAAGGCTTACGACTACATCCACTGGTACCGTCAGCTCCCGGGCCGAGGCCCCGCATTCCTCGTGAGCGCTCTTAAAGAGTCCAAAGAGGTGCCGGACCCGCCGGGGCGGCTGTGGGTGGCGGCAGACCGCCGGTCCAGCGCCCTGTGGCTCGCCCGGCCCCGGCGCGGGGACGCGGCGGTGTATTACTGCGCCGTGGGAGACACGGGGAGAGGAGCCGGGGCTGCGGCCGGGCACGAACCACGAAGCAGGAACGGCGGCGGGCGGGGCCGGGCGTGTGTGTCGGGGGCGGGGGGACAGCCCCGGCCGGGCCCGCCAGGGGGCGCTGCCGCTCCGCCCGCCGGGGCCGCCTCGCCCCGCCCGGCCCCGCCCGGCCCCGCGCCCCTTCCCCCGCCCGACCGGCACCGGCACCGGCAGCACCACCTCCTCCTTGCAGTCGGTGCCTGCGCTCGGCACCTCTTCTCCTTGATGGCTGCTGCGGAGCTGTGCTCCTGGAGGCAGCAAACAGCCGCGCTTGCTCAGCGCTACACATGCAGACTGACACGGTCCCTGCAAGGCAGGGAGGGCAGTAGGGTGTGTCCCACGAGGCTCTCTTGCTTCCCCAGAAAGGGCTCAGAGCGTTCTGGGTAACGTGACATCCTCTGGCCTGTCCGTAAAGGCCTGCTGCCAGCGTTGTCTCAGAAATGCATCTCAGAGGGCACAGATTCCCATCCTGCCCATCTCAGGCTGGTTCTTCTCTTGCCTCTGTCCTCCCCTTGCCAAGGCTGCTCAGCTGGTTTTGCCTTTTTTGAAGGCAAAGTGACAGCTGTACGTTCTTCACGTGAGGGCACGGCACAGGGATTTCATGGTGCCATGAGTAAACTGAATTCGAATGCTCCAGAGAGATGCTCGTTGGCCAGCGGACATCGGGCCACAGGGTCGGCATGGCAGTCACTGGCCATAGCAGGATACATCTCAGGTCCAGAAGTGCTCCTAGGAGACAGAGCAGAGGGGAAGCAGAGCACAGGTACATGTGAGGAGCAGCCTGCCATGAGTCGGTCACCCTTCCATGAGCCTTTCAAAGGCACCTGCTGAGCCATGAGATAGATACTGTGCAGTGGGGCAAAAGAGTTACCAGTGTTGCCAGGCCCAAGGAGGCTGCTGTGTATCTCTTAAAAGAATATCTCCTTCAGCCAAATCCCAAACACTCTCTGAATGAGACTTTCACCCCTCTACCCCCTCTCATGGCAAGCAGCACCATGACTCAGCATAGGATGGAGGAGTACACATCTGCATGAGCAGAAAAAGGACATGGGGAAAGGGCTTCAGACTCACCTGGTTCCCAAGGAGAAGGAGGCAAGAGAAATGGGCGAGAGATCAAGGAGCTGGGCTGACTATTATGGTGGCCCTGACCTACCCCAGTGTGGTGGGTTGACCCTGGCTGGGGGCCAGGTACCCACCAGAGCCGCTCTCTCACTCCCCTCGTTCACTAGACAGGGGAGAAAAGGTATAACCAAAAGCTTATGGGTCGAGATAAGGACAGGGAGAGATCACTCGCTAATTATCGTCACGAGCAAAACAGACTGAACTTAGAGAGGAAATTCATCTGATTTATTACTAAGCAAAACAGAGTAGAGGAATGAGAAATAAAATGAAATCTTAAAACACCTCCCCCCACCCCTCCCATCTTCCTGGGCTCAACTTCACTCCCGGCTTCCACCTCCTCCCCTCTCAGTGGCATAGGGGGACGGGGAATGGGGGTTGCGGTCAGTTGATCACACGTTGTTTCTGCTGCTTCTTCATCCTCAGGGGGAGGACTCCTCTCATCGTTCCCCTGCTCCAGCATGGAGTCCCTCTCAGAGGAGACAGTCCTTCACAAACTTCTCCAATGTGGGTCTCTCCCACAAGGTGCAGACCTTCAGGAGCAGACTGCTCCAGCGTGGGTCCCCCACAGGGTCACAAGTCCTGCCAGCAAACCTGCTCCAGCGTGGGATCCTCTCTCCATGGGTCCACAGGTCCTGCCAGGAACTTGCTCCAGTGTGGGCTTCCCACAGGGTCACAGCCTCCTTCAGGTGCCTCCACATGTCCGGCATGGGGTCCTCCACGGGCTGCAGGTGGAATCTCTACACCCCCTCATCCTTCCTCCATGGGCTGCAGGGGGACAGCCTGCTTCACCATGGTCTTCACCAGGGGCTGCAGGGGGATCTCTGCTCCGGCGCCTGGAGCACCTCCTGCCCCTCCTTCTGCACTGACCTTGGTGTCTGCAGAGTTTCTCACATCTTCTCACTCCTCTCTGGCTGCAAAAAGCTCTCTCTCTAACTTGTTTTTTTCCCTTCTTAAATATGTTATCACAGAGGCACTGATTGGCTTGGCCTTGGCCAGCAGCGGGTCCGTCTTAGAGCCAGCTGGCATTGGCTCTATCAGACACAGGGGAAGCTTCTAGCAGCTTCTCACAGAAGCCACCCCTGTAGCCCCCCCCACTACCAAAACCTTGCCACACAAACCCAACACACCCAGGCCCAGAGGTAGCTTCTAAGGAAGTGGCAATTTTCTAAGGTGCTCATGATGAACGGAAAACATCCAAGGTAATAACTTGGGCTGGGTGGTTGTTTTCCTTGATGCCGCCTTTTCATTGCCTGGCTCTTGCCATACCCATTCCCTCATGGAGGCTTCTTCTGAGTGCTGGGATTGAGAGGCCCCAGGATTTCCGGGGCAGGAATGTGTCAGTGCCAGCAGACGACTCAGCTCAGGTGCCGGAGGGGTGCAGTGCAGGCAAGTGATGTTGTCCTGGGGCACGCTGGTGGGGTTGCCTGTGGCTACATTGACAGGAAGGGGCCCAGCTGCTCCCAGCCCTACAATCCTTGGCTGGTCACCCAAGGGCTTCCTTGTGTAAGGACGTCCCGTGTCTTTCTCTTTCTCTCCCTCCCAACTCACTCCAATGGTCACTTGGAGGGAGTAGGTGGGCTGCACTGCTAGATTTCATAGAGTCTAAATCTTTTACCCATGCAACTAAGCAGCCTTCCCCAAGATTTGGGTATCGAGGCCTGCAAAGTTTATGATGTCCCTCGTTTTTTCAATGCTGCTAAAAATCAAATCTATGTGGGCCCTCTTCTACCACTGGGAAATTATGGGGTAGACAGCATGATGCCGGAAGAGAAAAATCAATTTTGGGTATGGCACATAGCCCTTCTTGATGCCTTTGACATCTGTTGCCAGATTCAGTTCTAGCTGAGCTTTGGCTTTCCTAACCTCATCTCTACATGCTGGGACAGTGCCTCTGGATTCCTCCCAGCTTACCTGTCCTGGCTTCCCTCTCCTGTTTTCTTCCTTCTTCTGTTCTGGTTTGGCCAGGAGCTCCTTGTTCATCCCTACAGGCCTCCTGGCATGCTTTCCTGACTTTCTGCTCTTTGGGAATGGACTGCTCTTGAGCTTGCAGGAGGTGTTCCTGGGATGCTCAGCAGCTTTCTTGGGCCCTTCTAGCCTCTAGGGCCTTACTCCACAGGACTTTCCCAAGCAGACCTTTAAAGACACCAAAGCCTGCTGCCCCAAAGGCCTGGATTGTGAGCTTGCTATTTACCCTCCTCCCTCCCCTCAGGATCCTGACCACCTCCACCATTTCATTGTCACTGCAGCCCAGGCTGCCTTTGATCTTCACATCCCCAACGAGCTCTTCCTTGTTGGTACATACGAGGTCCAGCAGAACACCTGTCCTTGTTGGATCTTCTCTCACTTGGGTGATGAAGTTGTCGTCCATGCACTCCAGAAAACTCCTGGCTTCCTTATGTCCTGCTGTGTTGTCCCTCTAGCAGATATTGTGGTGGCTGAAGTTCCCCATGAGGAGCAGGGCCTGTGAATGTGAGGCTGCTCCTGTCTGTCTGTAGAAGGCCTCATCCACTGGCTCTTCCTGGTCAGGTGGCCTGTAGCGGATACGCACTACAATGTCACCCTTACCTGTGCTCTCTTTAATGCTCACCAATATGCTCTCAGCTGCTGCATCACCTATCCCCAGGCAGAGCTCCATGCACTCCAACTGCTCTCTCACAGAAAGGGCAAGCCCCCTTCCTTGTCTTCCCAGCCTGTTCTTCTGAAGCAGCCTCTGTCCCTCCATTGCAACATGCCAGTCATGGGAGACTTCCCACCCCGGTTCCGTGACCCCAATGTGATTGTGTCCCTGCAGCTGCACACAGATCTCTAACTTCTTGTGTTTACTCCCCATACCGCATGCATTAGGGTACAGGCAATTGACAGAGGAGTCCAGCACGTTGACGTCCTAGAAAGGGTTTTGGGGACTTCTCCACAATGATGTCTTGTAGGCCCTTCCTTGCTCACATGCAGCTGCTAGAGGTGAGCCCATTTGAGCCCTGTTTCCTTGATCTTGTTCAAAAAACCAGGGCTTCAAGGCACACGTGGCTCCTCTTTAGCTGTGTGGGCAGTGAACCTATTTTGTAGTTGTAAGCCCTTTGGTGGGGCAGGAGCCTTCCCCTTGGTGTTAGAAGTCACCAGGTTCCATGCTGGGGTTGTCCCCTCAGAAACTGCTCTACAAGTGCTGGTCAGTTTTTCAGAACCACCTTTTAAAAGCACAGGCGCAGGCATTCCATTGTGTTGAAAGTTAAGCAAGCGGGGCAGAAGACCAGCCTGGCTGAACAGGGAACTCCTCGTGGAGCTCAAGAGGAAAAAGAACTTGCAAGATCTTTAGAAGGAAGGTCAGTCTTTGCGGGGAGAATACAGAGCTGTCGTTCGCTTATGCAGGGAGGAGATATGAAAGGCTGTGGTGGTTTAACTTGGCAGGCAGCAAAAAACAACCGCACAGCTGTTCGCTCACTATCCCTGCCCACAGTGGGATGGGGGACAGAATTGAAAAGAAAAAAAGTTAATACTCCTGGCTTTAGAAAAAGACAGTTTAAGAGGTCAGAAAGGAAGGGAGGAAGAGGCGGAGGAGAAGAAGTAGCAGTAGTAGTAGCAGTAGTAGTAGTAATAATAATAATAATAATAATAAAGTATATAGAAAATAAGTGACGCACAGCACAATTTCTCACCACCCGTAGCCGATGCACAGCTAGTTCCTGGGCTGCTGCACCTCCTGGCCAACCCCCCAGTTATATACTGTGCATGATGTCGTATGGCATGGAATATCCCGTTGGCCAGTTTGGGTCAGCTGTCCTGGCTGTGTCCCCTCCCAGCTTCTTGGATGCCCCCTGCCTTCTCCTTGGCAGGCCAGTATGAGAAGCTGAAAAGTCCTTGACTGCTTGGCAGCAACTAAGAACATCAGTGTGTTATTAACATTATTCTCTCTCTAAATCCAAAACACAGCACTCTACCAGCTGCTAGGAAGAAAATTAACTCTACCCCAGCTGAAACCAGGACAAAGGGCAAAGCTCAATTAGAGTTGAAACTGGCTAGTGTCATGTCAGACAACAAGAAAGGCTTTTTGGAAGCACGTTAACAGCAAGAGGAGGCCTAAAGAAACCATTGGGCTGATACTTGTTGAAGATGGCCACCTGACTAATGGGAATGAAGAAAAAGCGGAGGTATTCAACGCTTTTTTTGCCTCAGCCTTTAACAGTACCGGTAGACCTTGAGCTGCCTGGTCCTCTGAGTCAGAGGACAACAGCTGCGGGAAAAGTGACTTTCCATTGGTGGACACTGAAATCGGAAGGGACCAGTTGTATCAGCTGAATGTTCATAAGTCCATGGGGCCAGATGGGATTCATGCCAAAGTACTGAAGGAGCTGGCGGATGTTATGGTAGGACCCCTTTCAATCATCTACCAAAAGTCTTGGAGGTCTAGGGAGGTCCCTGCTGACCGGAAGCTTGCCAATGTTATCCCAATTTACAAGAAGAGCCTGAGGGAAGACCCAGGAAACTACAGACCTGGTAGCCTAACCTCAGTTCCTGGAGAAATAATGGAGAAGATTATACTAGTTGCAACTGAAAGGCATTTAAAGCGCAATGCAGTCATCAGGCAGAGTCAACATGGGTTCACAAAGGGAAAGTCCTGTGGAACTACTGTTCTTCTATGATAAGGTCACCTGCCTAGTGGATGAAGGGAAGGCAGTGGATGTAGTTTTTCTGGATTTTAGTAAGGCTTTTGATACTGTCCCTCACAGCATGCTTCTGGACAAGTTGTCCAACTGTGAGATGAGCAGGTACACGATGTGCTGGGTGAAGAACCGGCAGAACGGCAGGGCTCAAAGGGTTGTAGCGAACAGGGCTAGGTCTGGCTGGTGACCAGTCACCAGCAGTGTGCCTCAGGGCTCAATTCTAGGGCCAGTTCTTTTCAATATTTTTATCAGTGATCTTCATGCAGGAGTTGAATGCACCATGAGCAATTCTGCTGATGATACCAAACTGGGAGGTGCTGTTGACTCTCTTGAGGGACAAGAGGCCTTGCAGGGGGATCTAGATATTTGGAGCACTGGGCAATCATCAAAGGCATGCAATTTAATAAGATCAAGTGCTGGATTCTGCACCTGGTACGGAGCACTGCCAGACACAAGTATAAACTGGGAGAGCAGCCCTGCAGCAAGGGATCTGGGGATGCTGGTTAACAGCCAGCTCACTATGAGTCAGCAGCATGCCCTGGCAGCCAAGAGGGCAAACCACATCCCGGGGTGCATCAAACCCAGTATAACCATCTGGTCAAGATTGGTGATTATGCCACCGTACTTAGCATTGGTGCAGCCTCACCTAGAGTGCAGCGTGTAGTTCTGGCTCCCACAACTTAAAAAAGATGTTAAGATACTTGAATGTCTCCTCTCCTCTCCTCTCCTTCCCCTCCCCATGCCAGAGGTTGCCCTTACCTTAACACTAGAGGCAGACACTGCCTCCTTCTCCACTGCTTTGGGGCTCATCAAGCTGCCAGAGAAAATCCTCTCTATCTCCCTTTCACCTGCTCTGATGATGTGCAGCTGCCTCACTTGCAGCTGCTTGCCCACTGGTGAATGCCAACTGCTTGCTCTCTGTTGGCCTGAGAATATTCTCTGGGGTTACAGTTCCTGCCAACCGCTTTAGCAGGAAGCGCTCTGTAAATAGCCTGTTATCAAATCTGTGGAGGACTCAAGTTTTGCACATTACTGGGCTTTTGGTAAAGGAGGGATGGACAATGTGGAAAAAGCATACCTGGTGCCTGCAAATTAGCATCAGCATCTATGAGGCCTGAGCTCTCATAGAGACCCTGAGCCAGGGGCCAAGCCAGAACTGGGACCCATGGTTGCATTGGGTCTAGGTGGGCTTGGTCCTGATGCTCATTGTCCTTGTGTTACCATAGGACTCAGCACTGCCTCCCACAGAACCTGGACTGGGGAGAGGTGCCCCCCATCCTCACCCCATGCAGGAATGACCCTGTCCTCCACCCTGGTCCTGTGGTGCTGGCAGTATGTGGGGTCTGTGTGACAACAAACCCCCACACCACAGGGTCCCAGGGTCTGCAGATGAGGGAAGGCCTTGGCCTGAGTGTGGGGAGCAGTGGTGCTGCACGAAGCACCGGGGCCACTTCAGCCCCAGGGCTCTGGGAATGCTGAAGGAGCTTGGTGCCTGGGCGAAGGCACTCCAACCTGTGCCCTGTGGTTGGGCTGGTGCGTGCCCTGGGCCATTCAGGGACAGCTCATGATTCATGCTGAGTGCAGAATCAAATCCCGCTGTGACTGCCAGGTCTCTGCAGAGCTGGGGGTATCTCCTCTCGCACAGCACCTTTCTGGACCAGAGTTGCGTTGTGGCACTTGTGGGGCCGTTGAGGTCCTGGGCCTCAGGAGAGCTGTGCTGGAGGAAGGCAAGGCAACAGAGAGCAGTGTTGCATGTCTGAGCAGCAGTCACTGTCCTGGGGCTGCCTTCACCCAAGAGGGTGTTGGGTTCAGAGGCACAGGGGGCTCCAGTGCGTGGCCTGCTGTTGCTGATATCAACACTAACTTGTGAACACCTCAGTCAAGAGGTTGGCAACAACTGGGCCATGCCAGATGCTGTGCTGAAGGGGGACAGGGCTGCATGGGGAAGCTGTCCCTGCTGCCCATGCCCAGGTGTGATGACAATGGCCCCAAGATCAGATGATGGAGAGATGGGACGGATGGATGACTGTGGGCCATCTGCATGGCTATTTTCCCATTCCCAATTTCAGCCATCCTTTAGCAACGTATTCTTCTGAGTCTCCTTCTCCAGTACAGCTCCTCCCAAAGCAAGAGGAGCACTCTTCCCCATGACCTTGTGGGACTGATAACCTCCCTGGGACAGCCCATATGCCCACAGTTCTCTCTGGAGGACAGCAGTTGTCAGGATTCCTGTTCACATGACGTACTCCAGGGCCAAGGGGGTATTTCTGAGAGGAGATGCAGCAAGGCAAGGACTGATAGCCATTGGCTGTGGAGTAACTAGGGTTGTCTTCCTCAGCCTCAAGAGGCAGAACCTGAAAGAAGACTTCCTGCAGTGTGTCCCACCCTCCAATGCCTGTATAGGAGTGATGATGCCTCCTCCTAATTGCCGCTCAAAGCAATGTCATTCTCTATTGGTGGTCAGAACGCAGATGGAAAGACCACCGGAGGGACACAGACAAGGTTGCATCAATTTATTACTGAGTCTAAAGAGGGAAATGAGGTCAACCCAAGTGGAGGTCCCCAGTACAGGGACAAGCAGGAGCAGCAAAGAATCTGTTTCCCTTTTCCTGTTGACAGAGTTCCAGCAGGACCAACCTGTCAACATGCCTGGCAAAGGGAGACAGTCAAGAAGATTACTCCATGCTGTGAGGTAAGCACAAGACACGCAAGAAAAGAGGAAAAGTGTGAGGGGAAGAGAGGAAAGGTAGGCATTGGCCGTAGTTTCAGAGAGCTCAGGCTGGCCCAGTCTTGCCCTTGCTGTGCAAGCCAGAGAAGGTCAGCTGCCCTTAAAACAATGCCACAAAGCTTGATCCTCTGTCCAGCATCATGTTCAGAGTTCCTGGGGGTCCTTGTCCGAGGCTGTTGCCAGTATCTTTAGCAAGGTGGGCATCTGCGGCCACAGTAGTGGCTGGTGATACAGGAGAGGTCACAGCACCCAGAGGTGATGGGCACTCCATCACAGCTGAGGATGCTGCCAACAGCAGCGGAGGTGGAGGACCCCACAACGGTGTTCTGTGGGAAGGAACTGAGGATGGGGCCAGGCAGGGTCACCACCACGGGGGAGGGCTGGATGACGACGGTGGAGTTCTGGCACTGCCTGACACAGGGCTCATTGCAGCTGTTGGCCAGCGGGGTCGGGCCACAGGGCTGGCAGGGCAGGCAGGACTGGCACTGGTCGTAGCAGGACATGTCTTGGGGCAGAGGTTCACCTGGGAGAGAGGGTAGGGAGGAAGCAAAACATGGGGATGTGTGACGAGCAGCCTGTCACCACACCATGAGGGAGCCAAAGAACATGCAGGGCCAGGAGGTGGAGGCTCGGCAGAGATGTATGAGAGCTTCTTGGCCTCGTCCTGCCAGGGCCCATAAAAGAGCCACAGAGCTCCTATGCAGCCACTGTTTAGCCCCTGAGTCCAGAAGCCACCTCAGTACAGTCCCAGCTTCCCTCCATGCCTAACCTTCTCCCCACTTCCCTCTCTCGTGACAAGCAGCCCCAACATCTGGCCCAGAACAAAGCTGGTGTCACCTGAGAAGCCCACTGAGATGAGACTTCCTTTTAGAGAAATCAGAGAAGGAGAAGGAGCTTCCGACTCACCTGGTTCCCAAGGAGAAGGAGGCAAGAGAAGTGGCTGAGGAAGTGAGGAGTTGGGCTGGCTTTTATCATGGACCTTTACTGCCCCAGGCTGCCAGAGGCATCCCTTGTAGAGGTGATTATTTTCTGACAAGCTCATCTTGAATGCAGATCATCCCAGCTAATGCTGTGGGCTGTGTTCTGGCTTCCTGCACTGCTGTCATTTCATGTCCTGCTTTATGCCAGGCACATTCCTCAGTGAAGGCATCTTTTGTGTGACAGGATGAGAGGCCCAAGCATTTCTGGTGCAGAACACGTCAGTGTGGGCAGAGGACTCATCTCACATGCTGGAAGAGTCCAGAAAAGATCACTCAAGATGAAGTAAACAGCTGGCTCAGACAACACACACGCACAGACACACACACAGGCACACACACAAATCTAGCCCTCTAGACATGTAGAGTCAATTGGGAAGACTCAAGACACCCAAAGAGAGGCTGTCTGCACTGCCCAGGGCCACTGCACAGGTCGTGGACTTGACAGAGTCTTCTTCTGCATGTCCTGTGTCCAAGGGTTCAGTGTGGCTGAGGGAAGACTGGTCTGCACTCGGTGAGAGCCGGAGATGCAGCTGATGAGAGTGAGGTTCCCAGCATGACACTTTCACTGACACAGAAGGCCTCTCCCTGCTCTCTGTCTGTCCTAGAGTACCCTGGACATGGATATGGCCTTTAGCCATGGCATGGAGGTGGTGTAAGGGCTGGTAGGAGAGTTTGTGTGTTCACTTCTGATCATCGCATGATGAAGCAAGCCGTGCAGAGGTGACCAGGTATGCAGGCCGTGATACGAGCTCATGCTAGCTGGGGAGTTCAGAGGCCACAAATGATGGAAATGCAGGATCAGTGTCTCCAGAAGGATGGTTTGTCCCATTTACCATGCACATCTGCTTTGGGATGGGCTAAGTCCAGTGTGCGAGCTGATGTCTCCTCACTGACTGTGGGGAGAGTCTACAGAGTCTGTTAGAGCAGGTCCAGAGGA
Organism: Grus americana; assembly: GCF_028858705.1. Taxonomy (NCBI): domain Eukaryota; kingdom Metazoa; phylum Chordata; class Aves; order Gruiformes; family Gruidae; genus Grus; species Grus americana. The sequence goes on along the minus strand of NC_072873.1, from coordinate 7,037,805 downwards.
GGGCCACAAAAACAATCAGAGGGATGGAACCCCTGCCCTATGAAGAAAGGCAGAGAGAGGTTCTCCTCAGATTTTAATGACATGGCTTCTCCACAGGTCTACCATAACCCTGAGCCTCCCAGCAGACTCTCTGAGAATGAAGCAGCACCCACAGGAGAAGAAGAAAGACCTAGGGAGTTCCTACTGCCATTTGGACATGCACAAGTTCACTGGATGATGCATCAAAGGGGGTTCTGAGAGCTGACTGGACAGCCCCTGGAAGGAAGATGGAGCAAATACTCTCACACTCACTCACAACCTTTGTGTACACTCATGCTTGCATTACAATTGAAGAAACTCCTCCAAACTTAGATGTTCCCAGTAGCCCTAAGCGATCTCCTTAAGGGAGATGTGGGGGTATGAGACCAGCCCCAGATCTGGAAAGGAAGTGGAGCCTCACTGGGGGATTTACATGGTGTGTCTAGGACAAGCCAGACCCCCCACAGCCTGCAAACACTAAGGCTAGGACTCCAGAGGTGAGTGTGACTGGTCCCAGTAAGAAAGGCACTCAGACTCTTCAAAGCATTCCTTCAAATGCCATCTATTAGCGCTAAGAACAGAAAGAAAGAGAGGACAGTATAGGTAACCTTACCTCCCTTCAGATGCTTAGAACCCTGAGCTGCTCTATGTCAGCTGCTCTGACAGAATGAGAGAATCACAGAAGAGTTGAGGTTGGAAGGCACCTCTGGAGGTCATCTGGTCCCACGCCCCTGCTCAAGCAGGGCCACCTAGAGCCAGTTGCCCAGGACCATATCTGGGTCAGTTTTGAATGTCTCTAAAGAAGGAGACTTGGCAACCTCCCTGGGCAACCCGTGCCAGTGCTCTGGCACTTGCACAATACAATGTGTTGCCCCCTTGCCAGGGACAGGACACTGTGCAGATCCCATCCACAGAAGGGTTACCCTATTGTGGTCAGTTGTGCTTTGAGAGCATTTTCTCAATCGGAAACACCTCTAGTCACCATTTCTACTGTCAAACACTACAACCTTGCCAGCTGTTTAGTACAGGTGAACAACTACCAGCAGCTTTCACATCCCTGTTTCTTAGGGTGTAAATCAAGGTGTCCAGCAGGGGAGTCAGAGTGGTGTAAATAACAGTTGCAGCTCTGCCTGTAGATGGTGTAAATCATCATTAATAAAAGGACCTCTGGCAACAATACCCTTTGATTGAATTGCAAAAACCACTTAGATCCTGTGCCCTTTTTCTGCCTTTGCAAGATCATTTTTCTTGGACAGGCAAACCAGGGGTAATGCCAAGAGCCACGAGCAGCTGTCCCTTCTGTCACAAGACATGCCATCCCTCCCTCTTCCACCAGGATAATTGCTGATGGTATCATCCTGAACAAGGACCTTCTGCTTATTACAAGGTCTACTGTGGGAGGGTTAGGAAGTCCAACTGTGCTGCTGGAGATGATGGGTATTGATAGCATGACTAGGGAAGAAGGATTTCCGACATGGAAGTGAAATGCCTTTCTAAAAGTTTGGCCTTCAGTTGTTTTGAGAGATGTTTCCTTAGGCATAAGTTCCTGGTGCAGGACAGTGGAAGGGGGTTTTCCGTTCTTCCACTTGTACACTCTTGTCAGGACATCTGGATTTTCGTGCAAGCAATAGGATATGAGACTGTAGTGGCTGCCAAGAGACATTTCCACCCATCAGAAGGGTTGAGATTTGCAGGTACAAAATCTCTTTGCTCCCCCCAGAATGGCAGCCAACTCCTGAGCACAAATTCTCAGTGGCGGGACGACCCGTGAAGCAGTCAAGAGCTCTGCCTTCCCCTTCAGCTCTCTTGGGAAGTGCACCCAATACCCTCATCCTTGCTGATCTTCATGTACTCCTGCAAGCTCTGTATCAGAGCAATTTGATCTCCCTCAGGAATACACCATTCCACTGACCTTATTTCTGTGCTGACTGCCCTCAGCTCCCACATGCTCAGCTCCAGGTTCCAGCATCGATGCATTCAGCAGCATGGGCGACTTTTCCCTGCTACTCCTGCCCATGCATGCTGGCCATGACCCCCAGACTGGACAGTGGAGGGGAGATGAAGGTGGAGTAGCAGCTATGGGCCGTCCCAAGGGATGTTCCCTGCTTTACCACTTGTGCCATTCTGCAAAGCAAACTATCTTCCAGAACCTGCACCCCCTGCCACCGCAGTGCAGTTCCAACCATAGCGAGATGAACGCCCTTCCTCAAGAGCTCATGGGGATGCTGACCCCTCAGGGCATCCTGCCTTTCTCGGATTTTGTGGGCAGAGACAAGGCACGGCAAGGCCTGATGGTCACTGGCAGCAGAGCATCCAGGGATGTCTTCCTCAGCTCCAAGTGACAGTGTCCAAAAGAGGAACCACTGCAGGCTGTCCCAACCTCCCATTCCTCTGTGAATGGAGAATGTGCCCTCACCCCCTTCATCCCCAGAGCAACACCCTTCTCCTTTGGCAGCATGGGGAGTGTCCACAGAGGGAAGGACCACATGGAGGCCAGGCTTGAATGCAGCAGAACTTTAATGAGTCAAAACAGGGAAACAAAGTCACTCCAAGTAAACCAGAGCAGTGCAGGGACCCCTGGAAGCAGTCAAGAATCTGTGGTCCTTGGCCATGGAGAAGTTCCTGCCTGCTGTCTTTCCGCCTGCCCCATAGCTACAGAGGAGACAGATGGTGCCCACCAGGCTGCTCTTGGTGAGACCTTGCTGCCAAGGGGAACCAAAGCAAACAAGGAAGAGGGAGAGAAAAGCAAAGCCATCCAGCTATAGTGAAATCAACATCCAAAATCTCAATCCTCTGCCCAGCACCATCTTCTGAGTTCCTCAGGGTCTCTCAGTGGGGTGTTTCTAGCATCTTTCTCAGAGGAGGCACCTCCTGCCACCATAGCGGCTGGAAATGCCAGAGAGGTCACAGCACCCAGAGGTGATGGGCACTCCATCACAGCTGAGGATGCTGCCAACAGCAGCAGAGGTGGACGAGCCCACAACGGTGTTCTGTGGGAAGGAGCTGAGGATGGGGCCGGGCAGGGTCACCACCACAGCAGGCGGCTCAATGACGACGGTGGAGTTCTGGCACTGCCTGACACAGGGCTCGTTGCAGCTGTTGGCCAGCGGGGTTGGGCCACATGGCCGGCATGGCAGGCACTGGTTGTAGCAGGACATGTCTCTAAGGGTGGAGGTGCACCTGAAAGAGAGGGCAGGGAGGAAGCAGAGCACAGGGGTGGGTGAGGAGCAGCCTGCTATTTTCTGTGTCACAAAGGAGCCAAGGGCACTCCTGAGTGGGAAGCTGGAAGCTGGACCCACGCAGACTTTATCGCCCTGCAAAGAGCAGCCTGGTCCGGGGAGTCTCTCTCCTAATACGTAAACCAAAAGTCCTCTCAGCCCTGTCCCAGCATCTCTCTAAGCATACCTCCTCCCCACTTCTTTTTCCCGTAGTAATATGCTCCAAGCCCCAGCACAGGACAGAGCCAGTATCAGCTGAGAGGTCCATCAAGGAAATCTCTCACTTTGGAAGAGGAGGAGAAGGGGCTCCAGACTCACCTGGTTCTCAAGGAGAAGGAGACAGGAGAAGAGGATGAGAGAGCAGGGGCTTGGGCTGGCTTTTATACCTGCCCTGTGTTGCTGCAGGACCAGAGGCACCCTTTGCAGAGGTAACAATTTTCTGACAAGCTCATCTTGCATGCAAAACATCACAGCTAATGATACGGGCTGTGCTTTCTTTTCCAACACTGCTGCCTTTTCATTTCCAGGTTTGTGCCATGCCCATTCCCTGATGAAGGCTTCTTCTGAGCGCTGGGATGAAAGGCTCCAGGATTTCTAGGGCAGGAATGCAGCAGTGCAGACAGAAGGCTCAGCCCAAGTGCTGGATGGGTCCAGTGCAGACAAGTGACATTAGCGTGGGTCACTGTGTTGGGTCTGTTTGCAGTGCTGTTCTCAGGAAGAAGCTCCTGCCGTCCTTAGCTGGACCCCCAAGGGATGGCTTGTATGCGGATGTGCCACCTCCATCTCTTTCCTACCCTCCTCAGCTCTCCCCCATGCTCACTTGTTCTTGCCTCCCCAGGTGTGTGGGTTGTGCTGCTAGGTTTTGACCCCATCCTGCCTAACACTGCCCTCAGGAAAAAAATTCTTGCTGGTTTTGGCTCATCCCCTCTCTGTGCATCTGTGAGTACACAAAAATTGCCATGCGCTTGCCTGGGGCCTTGTCCTTCCCCAGAGTGCTCTAGCCCTGCTGCTGTTGTTCCTAGGTGTCCTTAGCCAAGTCCATGGTTCGTTGTGTTCCTATGTGTGTTCCTGTCTTGTGTGCTTTTGTGAGCAGCTGGGTTTGTGTGGATGGGTGTGGGAGCACAAGTTTGTGCATGATTCCATGCCAGTGTGCAGGAGACTGTGCCTCTGTATGGGGGGGGGGGTGTGTGTGTGTGTGTGTGTTCATGTGTCTCCTTGTGCGTTCCTCATCAGGAGGGAATGTGCTGCTTATGGCAGGGACACTCTCCACTACTGTGTCCATGAACACCACAGAGCAGCAGGTTCAAAAGATCTGAAGGAGCCGGAGTGCAGCTGAGAGGTGATGACACCAGCCTGCTAGAGATCTGTCCAGGGAAAAGGCCCTGAAATGCAGCCCCTGCCTCCTGACTCCTCTTTTTCCTGCCCCTCCAAAGCTCATGCTCCGCTGCTGCTGATTTTAGGTCCCAACAAGGATGGTTTCACTCCAGCTTGGATCCCTAGTTTTATTCAGTGTGACAACATTGGGAGTGTCTCAGCATGGCTGGCAGTCCCCACTCCCTGCCTCTCCAGACACCACCACAGCTGCTCTCCCCAGCGATAGAGAGTTCAAAAGGATGAGGTTTGCTTTATGGGCATGGAGAATGGCTGAGGAATCCTGCTGACCATGTGCTGGCCATCCCTGAGTGCCCCCTCTCATGTCCCAGCCAATGTCAAACGTGCAACTCATTGACCTGGTGCTGTGTCAGGCAGGGACTGGGACCTTGTCCCATGGAGATACTGAATGCAGGGACCACAAAGCCTGGCATTGCTGTGCTCTGAGGAGAACGACAGACTGTCTTTCACAGGAAAGCCAAAGAGCTGATGACTGCTTTGGACTTCAGCCTACAAAGACTTTCATGCCCCCCATTGGACTCTCCCTCTGAGTGCCCAGCAACTGCTCCTGGGAAGCAAGGGACATTGGATCTGAGCCACATCCCCCAAAGCCTGATGCTGTCCCACAGGCATGTCCAAAGCAGTCATCTGACCCTCTTTCAAACACGGGCTGTCCACAGTGTGTAAAGTTCCTGAGACCATCTCCCGTCCTGAATGTCTGCCTGCCTGGGCTCAGGTCCAACTTGGAGGCAGTGCTGTTGAGGGCTTCCCTCCTTCCCTGTAATGGCCTTTGGTGAGATGAGGGCCAGGGAGTTCTTCTGGAAGAGCTCAGCCAGGGCTGATTCCCCTCTCTGTGGAGCTGCTTTTGAGCTGAGGCTGCAGTGTAGCCAAGGGCCCACCTCAATGTTTTCTCAGGAGGTGACAGACACTGTGGAGAACAGAAGGGAGAGCAGGGTATGTGTACCTGGAGTTTAGAAGGATGTTTGACACCCTCTCCTTTACTTCCTTTCTGACCAAAAGGGAGATGCAAGGGTTCATTAAGAGGACGATAAGGTGGGTGGAAAACTGGCTGGACAACCACGCTCCAAAAGTTCTCACCATGAAGAAATGGACTGACTGGAAGCTCCCAAAGGCCAAAAAGGGCACATGCAAGGTTTTGCTCCTGAGGGAGGAACCAGCCCATGTGGTCATGCAGGCTGGGGGCTGGCTGCCTTGGCAGCAGATGCACAGAAAAGGATGTGTGGTTTTAGGAGACACCCAGCTGAACGGGAGACAGCAGTGTGCCCTTGCAGCAAACGGGACCAACTGCATCCTGAGCTGTGTTAGTCAAAGTGAGGCCAGCAGGTGCAGGAAAGTGACCCTGTCCCTCTGGCCCTTGTGAGACCACCTCTGCAGTACTGCATCCAGGTTGGGGCTCCCTGGTCCAAGAAGGATATTGACAGAGTGAAGCAAGTCCAACAAAGGCCACCGAGTTGATTAGGGGGGCTGGCAAACATGATGTGTGAGGAGAGGCTGAAGGAACTGGGCCTGCCCACCTTGGAGAAGAGCTGTCTCAGGGGACACCTTCTTGCTTCTACAACTACTGAATCAGAGGGGACAGAGAAAATGGACCAAGACACTGGAAGTGCTCAGCATTAGGAGTGGAGGCAATGGACATCAGCTGGGATATGGAGAAATCAGATTAAGCAGTAGCCTAAAAGAAAGAACAACAACTGGAAGGTGTTTCCCAGGGAGGTTGTGCAACCTCCATCCTGGGAAGTCTTCAAGGCTGGACTGCATATGACCTTGAGCAACCTGATCTAATGGGATCTGTTCTGAGCGTGGGATTGATCTAGATGACCTCTGGAGGCCCCTTCTCACCTACCTTCTGACTGTATACCTTTCACGGTGCCCTACCTGACCCCTGCATGCCCATGTCACACTTGTGCTCACATCCCCTTTACCATGACACAACTTTTAGGCATTGTGCTGGGAGCGCAGAGAGGCAGCTGGAGGGAGGCTCTGGGCCTCCTCCCTGCCATCCGCAGGGCATCAGTGGCTGCTGTTTCCAGCCCCTGAGCTCAGAGACAGCTCTGGGAAGCTGGTCCACCTCCTGGTCAGGGTCCTACAGCTGTTCCAGGCTGCAGCTGGCGCTGTGCAGGCTTCTTCTTGTTGAGGGGTCGTTGCTGGAGGATGAGGAGAGTCGGACTGGCAGGAGGCAAACTTCTGCGGGTGCAGAGCCACGGAGCACTCTCAGCCCGGTCGAGACACCGAGCGTCACTGTGGCAGGGCTCAGCCCCGGGGCGGAGTTGGTGGAGGCGGAGAGGAGAGGAGAGGAGAGGAGAGGAGAGGAGAGGAGAGGAGAGGAGAGGAGAGGAGAGGAGAGGAGAGGAGAGGAGGGGAGAGGAGGGGAGAGGAGGGGAGAGGAGGGGAGAGGAGGGGAGAGGGGAGGGGAGGGGAGGGGAGGAGGCACCGCGGGCGGAGCAGAGAGCCGGGGCTGGCGGGGGGCAGCGAGGCGCGGGCGGCGGAGCGGCGGGATGCGGCGGTGCCGGGGCGCAGGGCTGGCGGGGCTGGCCGCGGTGCTCCTGGGTGCGTGGGGCTGGCGGTGGTGGCGGGGGACCGGGCCGGTGCTGAGCTTGGGTTGTTCCCCGCAGGTCCCTGGAGGCTGCCGTCCCCTCTGGCTTCTTCACGGACCTCTGTCCCCGAGCCATCCTCCCGTCCATCTCTCCCTCTGCTACCATTCCACATTCCCTTAGAAAAATCATCGCTCTGTTCTTTCAGCAACCCTGTCTGACTCCTACTTTCCACCTGTGCCTTTCCATATAATTAATGCAGTCATTCCTTCCCACTTGCTACTTTCTTTCTTTCTTTCTTTCTTTCTTTCTTTCTTTCTTTCTTTCTTTCTTTCTTTCTTTCCTTTTTCCCCCTTTTCTCTTCAGTGACTCCCCCCTTCCAACTCTCATTCCTACACTCATCTCTCCACCAGTTCTTAATGGGCACTTCCATTACTGTACATGTCAACAGCCTCTGGAAATCCTTCTCCTCATCATATCTATATTGTCCTGGCTGCTTCTGCAGGATTTCCTCTGGGCAACAGCAGGCAGGGCTGGGCAGAAGGCAGCTTTTCAGGGTATTTTTTTCTTCTTTTTCTCGTCGGCAGTGACTGCGGGCAGAGCCCAGGTGCAGCAGGAGCCGTCGGCAGAGACCACCGAGGGCACCGGCATCAACATCACTTGCTCACACCCCAACATACAGACCGGCGTGTTCATCCACTGGTACCGTCAGCTCCCGGGCTGAGGCCCCGCATTCCTCGTGAGCGCTCTTAAAGAGTCCAAAGAGGTGCCGGACCCGCCGGGCCCCGCGCCCCTTCCCCCGCCCGACCGGCACCGGCACCGGGCCTGCTGAGGCTCCGCAGACCCCGCGCCACGCAGCCCTGCCAGGGACGTGCCCCCAACGCGGATCCGGAGACGCCCCCCGGGCAGAAACCTTCTCCCGCCCCTCACCCCATGCTCACCCCCGCACTCCCACCGGGGCGCAGACAGAAATCCCCCGGCACAGTGACGGCAGCGGGGCAGGAATCGCGACCGGAGCGGTGGCGGTGTCCGGCGGTGCCCGGGCAGGAGCGATTGCAGCCGCCGGCCCCGCTGGCTCCCGGAGAGGAGCAGCGCCTTGCTGCTGTGCAGGGGGAGGCGGGCAGCAGAGATCCTCCTGCCCACGGGCAGCCGGACAGCCCTCGGTCCTGCCGCAGGGACCGGCCACTGCTGACAGGGAACACGCAGGGCCTCTCTCGCCCTTCTGACGTGCCCCACTAGGTTAGCCAAGGCGACCCTGAGCAGGTGCTTTCCTCTGCTCTCTAAACACGGGCACTCCTCTCACAAGTGGGGAATGAAAAGCTTTCCTGCCAAAAGAACACCGAAAAAGGGGTGGGAGGGGATGTTTCACATTTTGCTACTTTGTCAAAGCTGGGACATCCAATGTGCACCGGAGTCCTCCAGCTACAGGCTGTCACAGACCTTCCCAAAGGTTCCTGCCAGTGTTACAAAGTCATCAAATGGAGTCAGGAGTTCAAGCTCCACACCCACAGGAGAAGGCAATGTCGGGGTCACGGGCTCCTTCAAGCACTCCCCACAGTGGCTCAGTGTTGAGACCATGAGCTTGTTTGACAGGATTCAGAACCTTTGGACTTGAGGCCCAGCAGACAGGCTAAGAGCTTGGACTGGACACACTGATGGCAGCGTCAAGGGATGCCAGGTTCCTAGGTGGTGAGTGAGTCAGACACAGATTTGCTAAGTTGCCCAATGGAGCAGGAGGCCTCTGGGAAGAGACCATAGGCTCCAGGCAGTCCCCAGGGACCTCTGTGTGTCTCGAGTAGCTGAGAGAGCTGTTCAAAGCCCATGGTCAGAGGCTTCCAAGGCACAGAGGGAAGGATCAGCCCTGCTCCCTGTCCCAGCTGGGCTTCGTAACTGTGTTTCCAGAGAACTCCTGGCAGGTGGACAAACAAGGCACAGCAACAGGCACGGCCAGGCGAGCACATGGATCAGACACAAGTTCCCATGGATCGACCCCTCTTGTTCCTGCCTCCATCTGTCCCCATGCTTGCTCCAGGCCAAACTCACTTGATCCTTCCCTTTCCCTGCCTCTCATCCTTCCCCTAAACATCCCATGTCTTGCAAAATCCCCAAATCCTTTTCCACAGAGTCCCGTAAGGAGTCCAATACACTTATAGGCAGAAACACTGTTGAATTCAGAAGGTGATCCTCTCCTCTCATCCACCTGGGGGGTGTCATCCCCAGACAAGAGGTCGACTCTGATACCTGAAAGGAGGTGGAGTAGAGGTCTGTGAAGAACAGGGTTGTGCTGGATGCCCTCCCACCAGAGAGAAGCAGTGTCTCTGACTCTGTGTGGGATGTCTACAGCAGGTGCTGTTCCCAGAGACATTTGAAAAGGGAGAGAACTCCCCTGCGGGGAGAGAGAGTCAGACACCTAGATCTCGGAGCTTTTGCCTCTTCCTGGTTCTACCTCCTTTCAGACACTACGGAGGGGCAGGATACACTGGAGTGGCTGCAAAAGGGCCTGTCTCCATCCCTGAGAGAGGTGGGTGCAGGCTCCTGTCTCTGGCTGAGCACTGACTGGCAGGAGATGTTCATCACGGACACTCCTCCCCCGCAGGGGACTTGATGGGCTGGTTGTGATCTCCAGGAGAAGCAAAAAGCAGGAAAACAGCCTGCAGCCATTAATTTTGTTCTTAACAGAAGAAAGTAGTAGAAGACAGTGCTGTGTTTTGGATTTATGATGAGAATAATGTTGATAGTACACTGAAGCTTTTACTTGCTGCCAAGCAGTCAAGGACTTTTCAGCTTCTCATACTGGCCTGCCAAGGAGAAGGCAGGGGGCACCCAAGAAGCTGGGAGAGGACACAGACACGGCAGCTGACCTAAACTGGCCAGACTTTTCCTACTGCAGCCCAGGATGCTGTTGGCCTTCCTTGCCCCCAGGCTGCATTGCCACAGCAGGCTCAGGAACAACCCTGAGACACTGAAACTGAATGGGACACAGCAGTGAGTATTCAGGAGAAGTATCCCAGCTGCGTGTCCAGTTCTAACTCTTCCCTCAGCATCCACCAATGACCACCGTTGGAGAACAGCATGGTGCTCCTGTGGCTTTCCCTCCTAGCCAAAGAAGCCCAAGGAAGGCAAATGTCTTCCCAGCCCGGCATCTGGGGATCAGTGAAAGCCTCACCTTGTGAGCAAGACCCATCAGCCAGGCACGGGACAAGATTCCCTGTTCAATCACTTGAGCTGTCCCCCTGCTTCTCATGTCTCTCCTCCAGCTCTGGGGACTCACCAGTGCTTGGGTGGGGGGAGTCGTTGTGTCCCTGAGTCCCAGAGGGTCCTCTGTCCAATGGAAAGCTGCTGATGTCTGCAGTTCTGTGATTTAGTTTGTTCATGTGTGCATGTTTCTCTTGTGATGGTCTGTCTGGTTTAGAAAGCAAAGAGCTGACCCTGGAAAGCATCTGTGCTGGAAGCTGACAAAAGCAGTGATGGTAGCAGGCCAGGATGTTCTCATCAATGGAGTGATGTCAGCTCAGTAGGCCATGGCATCAGGTGTTTGCAGTGAGGGCTTCTGAGGTGACAAAGAAAGCTGAGTCTCTGCCCCTGGAGAAAAATATCTCTGTAGGGTACTGGGAGGTGGATGAGAAGCCCCATTCCCACCTGGATGGGGTAAGAATGCGGTAAGAATGATGAGATTTGGATCCCATCTGGAGGTGCAATTCAGGTCTGTCCTCATGCTGGGCTGTACTCAAACATCTCTGAGGGTGGATTCAGGATCTTGCAGGAAAGGCAGGACATCTGGGAAGGCAAACAATAGATATGTTGGAATATGGGGGCGCACACTAATGCCTTCTAGAATGACATTTCACAGGACCTGAGTGCTTTTCTACACCCACCTTCCACCTGAAACTCACTGCTCATTTGGCCAGCCTTTCCCTTTTCCTTCATGTTTGTAACTTCTTGAAAGTGACTGCCATGGCGTAGCATTGCTGCAAGGAGACGTTTTGGAGACTGAGCTCAACATAGGGCTTCCCTCCAGAGCCTTGCCTCCAGAAACCCACTTTTCTGTGGGCTCAGGAGCCTTTCAGTGTCTGGAGGAACTCACACACCTGAGCAAGTTCAGCAGAGGCCACTGTCAGGGCATGTGGAAGGTGAGAGTGACTGGTTCTCTAAGGTGGTCAGATCGAGTCCCTTTCCCTTTCACAGGGAAGAGGAACTAAAAGGGACAGTGACAAACAAAGCACACAAGGACACCAATCTCTGAGTAAGTGATAAGGGAGCCAAGGAGGGAGATCAGAGCTCTTCAGCCTCTGCTTGATGGGCCATTAGGAAACTGCGGGTGTGGCTTGGAAGTGGGTCAGGCTGAGCTTTGGAAGTGACAAGAAGGGACAGGAGGAACATGAGGATTATGGATGTTTGAGCGGGGTCCTGCAGGACTAGGCAACACTTCTTAAGCAATGCTGAGGGGAAAGGTCGAAGGTGGGGGCATGGAGGGGACTGGGGAGGAGCACTGGGAGGCAAGAGAAAGGATAAGAGGAGGTACCTGCACCCAAGCAGGGGCTGGTCAGTGCACTTGTTGGGAGGAGCCCTGTGCCTCTTCACCACAGTCCCTCCCCCAGCTGCCTTATTAAATCCTTTCTGAACCATCCTTCTGTGCAACATCACTCCTTTTGCCGCTTGTGAGTGGCAGTAAACAGAGAGAGTGGTGTGAAAGAGAGATCTGGGTGCCAGTAACTGGGCAAACAACCAATGGCCATAGGGATTGTAGGCCTGGGTGCGCGGACCAGGGTGTGTGCAGCAAGGTCTCAGTGCCAGCAACTGGAGAAGAGGCCTCTGGTCACAGAACCTGTCGGTGTCTGTGCCAGCAGCTGAAGCGACCTGGGTGTAAGCCAGGTGTGAATGCCAGCAACTGGAGAGGGAAGAGCGTGTCACAGGGGTAATACATCTCACTGTCAGCAACTGGAGGGACCGCATTGCACATGTTTTTGTGGGAGGTCTAAAAACCAGTGACTTGGAGGGACCTCGGTGTGTTTCTCATTTCTCTTAGTGAATTTAACCCAATGTGCATGGGTGCATATGTGGAATTTGCTAGCATAGTTCAAGCTGGTGTAGGCAGTGAGTGGGAGGAAAAGCTGCATCTAAAACCTGAGCCAGAGGTGGGTGAGGGAGCCCACGGCCAGCACATGGATATTAGACAGGCTGATATTACCAAGCCGTGGTAATGTCTGAGGGATCTGCAGTTGTGAGAGGAGGGGGTGATTGCATGTGTGTTTGCTATTGAACAAGAGTCTGGCCTAGCCAGAGAGAAGAACACTCCTGTGCTGGATAAGAGGGCTGTGTTGGCTTAGCGTGGCAAGGTTTTGGTAGTGGGGGGGGGCTACAGGGGTGGCTTCTGTGAGAAGCTGCTAGAAGCTTCCCCTGTGTCTGATAGAGCCAATGCCAGCTGGCTCTAAGACGGACCCACCGCTGGCCAAGGCCAAGCCAATCAGTGCCTCTGTGATAACATATTTAAGAAGGGAAAAAAACAAGTTAGAGAGAGGTTTTTTTATAGCCGGAGATAGGAGTGAGAAGATGTGAGAATCTCTGCAGACACCAAGGTCAGTGCAGAAGGAGCGGGAGGAGGTGCTCCAGGCGCCGGAGCAGAGATCCCCCTGCAGCCCCTGGTGAAGACCATGGTGAAGCAGGCTGTCCCCCTGCAGCCCATGGAGGAAGGATGAGGGGGTGTAGAGATTCCACCTGCAGCCCGTGGAGGACCCCATGCCGGACATGTGGAGGCACCTGAAGGAGGCTGTGGCCCGTGGGAAGCCCACACTGGAGCAAGTTCCTGGCAGGACCTGTGGACCAGTGGAGAAAGGATCCCACGCCAGAGCAGGTTTGCTGGCAGGACTTGTGACCCCATGGGGGACCCACACTGGAGCAATCTGCTCCTGAAGGTCTGCACCCCATGGGAGAGACCCACGCAGGAGCAGTTCTTGAAGGACTGTATCCCGTGGGAAGGACTCACGTTGGAGAAGTTTGTGAAGGACTGTCTCCCGTGAGAGGGACTCCATGCTGGAGCAGGGGAACGATGAGAGGAGTCCTCCCCTGAGGATGAAGAAGTGGCAGAAACAACGTGTGATCAACTGACCGCAACCCCCATTCCCCGTCCCCCTGTGCTGCTGAGAGGGGAGGAGGTGGAAGCTGGGAGTGAAGTTGAGCCCAGGAAGATGGGAGGGGTGGGGGGAGGTGTTTTAAGATTTCATTTTATTTCTCATTCCTCTACTCTGTTTTGCTTAGTAATAAATTAGATGAATTTCCTCTCTAAGTTCAGTCTGTTTTGCTCGTGACGATAATTAGCGAGTGATCTCTCCCTGTGCTTCTTTCGACTCACAAGCTTTTCATTATACTTTTTTCTCCCCTGTCTAGTGAATGAGGGGAGTGATAGAGCAGCTCTGGTGGGCACCTGGCCCCCAGCCAGGGTCAACCCACCACAAGGGCCCAGGCTCCAGTGCCTAGATGGGCTGAGGACCTCTGATGACCCTGGAGAGATGCATGAATGTGAGTGTGCTAGTGACTCCAGCGGGTGAGGGTGTGTGCATTTTGGCTAGGGAACTGTGTGTCACAGACATACTGGAGACAGTCCAACAAAGGGCTATGTAGAAGATGAAGAGGAGCCTGGAGCATCTGTGACATGGTGATCGGCTGAGCAAGCTGGGTCTGCTCAGCACAGAGAAAAGAAGTCTCAGGGGAGATCTCATCAATATGTACAAATACCTGAGGGAGGCTTTGAAGAGGGCAGCGGCAGGCTCTTCTCCAAGGATGAGAGGGCAAGAGGCATTTGGCACAAACTGAAACCAAGGAGGCTCTCTCTTAATGAGCTGGGGTTCAGCACATAGTGCAAATCCTGCCCTTGCTGAGACTCGCTGGCATTGTTGTCTTTTGAGTTTTCACGGGATTTTATTAGAAATAAATCACTCCTTATTTCTACTGCTGAGCAAAAGGACATTTATATGAAAGCACGGTGCTTCCCTCCCAGATCAAGACAACGACATGTTGGTGGCAACGTTGCCAAATTTGCCAAGAGATACATACAGCTCAGCACAGCCCAGGTCTGTGCCTACCCAGGTCACATTAATTTAACAAGAAGGAACAGTTTGTTCTCTCTACCATGCCTGGTGCATGGGATCAGTTTGGAGTTAACCTGGAAAGGACGTGGTGGTAGGGCACCCCATCTGCAGTACCCCACCCCTTCACATGCCCTTTCAGCTCTGGGCTGCAGGGCTATTGCTATCTCCATCCTTCACAGTGCAGCACTCCAGTGGGTGCCCCATGTGCTCCCTGGGAGTAGGGGGTGGCCCCCTGATCCCTCACCCTGTTCCCTGCTGACCCCTCACCCTTTCCCCTGGAGTAGAAGTAGGTTGTCCTTGTCATCTCTGTGGTTGTGGCAGACCCCCTCTCCTCTCTCGCACTGTGTGTTATCCCAGCAGAACAAGACACAGCCAGAAGCCCTGGGCTGCTGCAGAGCAGGGCTCCTCTCCTGTCGTGGGGGATTGGGGGGAGAGGACTTATTCCCAGGCAGCTGAGGAAAGAAAGGGGAGACGTGAGAGAAACAGGAGAGCCTTCTTTTCCCAGAAGAAATAGCAGTGTCCCCAGAGAGCTAAGGACTCCAGAGGGAGATGTGAAACTGAGGGGAGGATGGAGCCCCTCATTGTGGAAATGTTCAGAATGTCAGTGGCTGAGGGAGCCACAGGTGTTGCTGCTGCAGGAGGGAGAAACCCAGAAGGCGCATTTCAGGCACAGGAAGAACAGATCATTTCTCTTCCCTGCTTCTTCATCTGCTCCCTCATCAGAGTCATTTCTGGCAGCTGAGTTATCTTGGGGCTGGAGGTGGTTTTCTGACACTCTCTCACTCAACAGACAGGTGGCTTGGTCTTGGCATGCACCTTGGCTATCTCCTCTTCACAGCCTTCCTGGGCCAACTGCTGGATAAGTCCTGTCTTTCTAGAAATGCATACTTCTCCCAAGGAAACTGTTGCCAGCCTTATCAGGATCGTGAAGATTCAATAACTTTGAATAACAGGAAAACGCTGGGACATGTTGCCTCACACTTGTGGTTTTGCACCAGTTCCGTCAAGATGCTCTTACTATTGGAAACAAACTTAGAAGAGAGAGGAGAGGTACTTCAGACCACTTCACCACCTTTTCTCTCCCTTTCAAACCACCTCTCTCTGCTTCGGTCTTCTGATCCACCTGCTGTCACCAGAGGAGATCTCAGCTCTCTCCGCAGCCCCACATTTCTCCCTTTCCAATGCAAGTGAGCAAATCCTGCCAAAGCTATCCCAGGGACTTTTAAGCTCTCATCCCATTGACATTAACAGCGTGTCCCACTCTGCCTCCTGGCTGGCACATACCTGACATGGCTTCCAGTTTCCTCCTGCTTGGCAACACAGCCAGGGCTCCCTCTTTTCAAGCTTAGTATTGCATGTGCTCAGGGAGCTAGGACCCTTCAGAGATGACAGGGATAGGGAAGCAGGATGAATCGTTTTGCCAGAGCTCCGTGGGCTCCTCAACATGTGTGAGGGCTGCTGGTCCCAGCACAGAAAGGCCAAGTGTTACAGCCTGTTCCTTGGTCCTCTGGGCAGTAGGAGCAGGAGTAGGAATGATTAGCAGGGACACAGCACAGCTCTCCTCAGGGTCTATGGTGGCCTGAGAGCTCTGACCTCCTGCCCGAAATTACTCTCCAGCTGGCTGTCCCCAGGCCCCAGGATTTTCCTGCAGGGCAAAGGACAGCGAGCCTTCTCCACCAGGGGTTTGCATTCTCTCCTGGCTTGCTTCCTGAAGCCTTTCCCTGCAGAGCTGCTGACCTTCACTTTCTTCCAGGCACCATGGGGCAGACCACCATCACCCAGCAAGAAGGACAAGTCACAGTCATAGAAAGACACCTTCCAAACAAGCTGCACCTACCAGACCTCCTACATTTGAGGCTCTCCCTGGTACCAGCAGAGGAGAGGCCAAGCTCCCCAGCTGGTCTCATGTCACACTGCGCTGGCCCCAAGCGCAGTGCCCGTATCACCATGTTTCCCATTACCACAAGGAATACACAGCTTCCTGTGGCTGGAGGAAGTCGAGTCCACAATGTAATGTTTCCTGTCCATTCCAGACATCAATTTATGCAGATGGGCTCTTAAATATTCCCACAGCACACTACATGAAGATGAAGTCTTCTTATTGTCAGTGATGTAAATATACACAGAAAGCTCTGCTGTCTGGTAAAGTACAAGCTGCACATATGTGAGCCATTGCATTTACATATTATCAATTTGTTCATCCTGACCACTGTTAAGCACAGGAGGCTCATCCATCCTCCCCAACGGCAACTGGGTTTCTCTTGTCTCGAGACAGAGACACCTTAAAGCTGCTTCCATTACATTATTTCCCTCCTGAATTTCAGCCATGGCAGTTGATGTAAAGAGCTGCTGTATCTTTGCCTTCTCCTATCTGCATGACTAATGATAAACCAGAACAAATGCAGACAAAGAAAAACTCGACCCAGGCAGCTCCCAGCATGGGGCACCCATGGGCCCTCAATTCCCCTGTGCTCTCTGAGGAGACAGCCCCAGCCTCAGCCTCATATCAGCAGGTGTCTCATCTACTCCACTGGCAGAAAGAAAGAGTGCATGACTACCTCCCTGGTGGTTGCCGTGATCTCCTTCAGGGAGACCTGGGGATCTGTAACCAGCCCTCCCAGCTCCTGTGCAAGAAACAATACCGTGGCAGAGGATTGTGTGTCTGCTTCCAGCCCAGATTCCTGCAGGCTGCAAATGTTGAGGTCTGCACACTGAAAAGAGCTTGAACCAATGAAGTTGCTCCCAGGTTATTTGCTGGTAAAGGTATTCTCTTCAAAAGCCAACCTCCCACCCCGCAAAGAGCAGCTGAGAGGAAGAGATTTTGTATCAGCGTGTCAGTGTTTCAGTTCACATGTCTGTGTTGAACTAGTTGCCTCCCCTCTCAGTAGCTTTGCCTTCCTCCTCTTGTGAGGAGTTTGAAGATGTGTGGGCTCAGAAAGTGGGTCGAGCGTCTGCTGCCAAACCAACCCTTGAGCAAGGCCTTGGGCAGAGGTGTTTCAGCAAGTTCAACACTTTGCTGCAGCAGTTCAGTAGGTCCCCTTCCACAGGGGGGGGAAGGTGGTGTCCAACCCCTCTGTGCATCAAAGCAGTCATTTGGAAAGCTTCTGGCCACCCTTGGGTCACACAGGCAGCAGCCCCAGCCTCTCTTCCTGCTGTGCCTCTCTCCTGCTTCCCTCTCCCCTCTGCACAGAAAATTGTGCTAGCCTTCAAGGTCACCTGCTGAGCTACCTCCTAGCAGACCTCCATGCAGACTAGGAGGCACATCCATGCCCAAGAGGAGACTGCCGGCCTCCCACTGCCATACTGCAGTCCCATGGCTGCTCACTCGAGGTCACCACTGATCAGGCTCCCCAACCACAGGACATGCTC
This sequence comes from Grus americana, assembly GCF_028858705.1. Classification (NCBI taxonomy): domain Eukaryota; kingdom Metazoa; phylum Chordata; class Aves; order Gruiformes; family Gruidae; genus Grus; species Grus americana. Next base: position 7,020,192 of record NC_072873.1, on the reverse strand, counting down.
AAGAGGGCATTTCTAGGGAGAGGCAAAGCATGGCAGGCCACTGGCTCTGGAGCAGCCTTCCTCAGTTCCCAGGAACAGTGCCTTAAAAGGGCCGACAGCACTGTATCCCACACTCCCCGTACTCTGCAAACAGTGAAGAATCCCCTTTTGCCTCCACTCTGAGCACCCCACCCTAGACTTACACCTTGCTCACTGAGCGCTTGGGACAGTGTCCAGAGAGGGAAGGACAACACAGAAAGAGGCTGGGCTGCAGCAAAACTTTCATGCCACAAAAGACAACAATGAAGTTAGTATGAGAGTTGTGCCACCGTGAAGAGAGCACCGGGCACAGTCAAGATTAGGTATCCTTTGGCTGTAGCAGAGTTCCTGCAGGATGTCCCTCGGCTTGCCCTGAGGAGGCAGGGGTGCTGCAGGTCCCTCCTAGGCTGGCCTGGGTAGACCAAAGGGGATGAGAAGCCAACATGGAGAGGAGAGAGCAAGGACAGAGCAGAAGGAGGGAAAGGCAGGCATGACCCATGCTTTCAGGCTGATCCCATCCAGCCTTACATTGCAAGGAGAGTCAGAGATGCTCAATCTCTCTGAACGAGAATGGCCAGGAACTCCATCCTCCCTTCACTCACATGTCAGCACACATAAATATACATGAGCATGCACACCCAGGTACAGAATCACAGAATCACAGAACGGTAGGGGTTGGAAGGCATCTCTGGAGATCGTCTAGTCCGTGTTCCAGTTTGTGCCCGCTGCCCCTTCTCGTGTCTCTGGGCACCACTGAAAAGAGTCTGGCCCCATCCTCTTGACACCTGCCCTCTAGATATTTAGAAGCATTTAGAAGACCTCTCAGTCTTCTCCTCTCCAGGCTAATCAGACCCAGCTCTCTCTGCCTTTCCTCATAAGAGAGATGCTCCAGTCCCCTCATCAGCTTTGTCCCCCTCCACTGGACTCTCTCCAGTAGCTTCTTGTCTTTCTTGAACTGTGGAGCCCAGCACTGCACACAGTATTCCAGATGTGGACTCACCAAGGCAGAGTAGAGGGGGAGGAAAACCTCCCTCGACCTGCTGGCCACACTCTTCTTAATGCACCCTAGGATACTGTTGGCTGCCTTGGCTTCAAGGGCTCATTGCTGGCTCATGGTTAACTTGTTGTCCACCGGGACTCCCAGGTCCTTCTCCGCAGCATTGCTTCCCAGCAGGTCAACCCCTAACCTGTACTGGTGCCTGGGCTTGTTCCTCCCTAGGTCCAGGACCCTACACTTGCCCTTATTGAATTTCATTAGGTTCCTCCCCACCCAACTCTCTTGCCTGTCCAGATCTCGCTGAATGGCAGCACAGCCTTCTGGTGTGTCGGCCACTCCTCCCAGTTCAGAATCGTCAGCAAGCTTGCTGAGGGTACACTCTGTCCCCTCGTCCAGGTCATTGATGAGTATATTGAACAAGACTGGACCCAGTACTGACCCCTGGGGCACACCGCTAGCTACAGGCTTCCAACCAGATTCTGTGCCACTTATCACAATCCTCTGAGCTCTGCCATTCAGCCAGTTCTCTACCCACCTCACTCACCACTCATCCCACCCACACTTCCTAAGCTTGCCTACGAGGATGTCATGGGAGATGGTGTGAAAAGCTTTACTGAAGTCAAGGTAGACAACATCTACTGCTCTCCCCTCGTCCACCCAGAAGGCTATCAGATTGGTCAGGCATGATTTCCCCATGGTGAATCCATGTTCACCACTCCTGATAACCACCTTCTCCTCCACATGCTTATTGATGACCCCCAGAATGAGCTGTTCCATCACCTTTCCAGGGATGGAGGTCAGGCAGTCTGGCCTGTCGTTTCCCGGGTCCTCCTTCTTGCCCTCTTTGGAGACCAGAGTGACACTGGCTTTCCTCTAGTCCTCAGGCACCTCTCCCGATCTCCATGACCTTTCAAAGATGATGGAGAGTGGCATAGCAATAACACCTGCCAGCTCCCTTGGCACTTGTGGGTGCATCCCATCAGGGCTCATGGATTTCTGAGAATCCTAGAATGCTTTGGGTTGGAAGGGACCTCAAAGATCAGGTAGTTCCAACCCCCCTGCCATGGGCAGGGACACCTTCCACGAGACCACGTTGCCCAAAGCCCCATCCAACATGGCCTTAAACACTTCCAAGGAAGGGGCATACACAACCTTTTTGGGCAACCTGTTCCAGTGCCTTACCACCCTCACAGTAAAAAAATTCTTCCTAACATCCAATCTAAATCTACCTTCTTTTAGTTTAAACCCATTAGCCCTTGTCCTATCACTACATTCTCTGATAAACAGTCCCTCTCCATCTTTCCTGTAGGCCCCCTTTAGGTACTGGAAGGCCACGATTAGGTCTCCCCGGAGCCTTCTCTTCTCCAGGCTGAACATTCCCAACTTTCTGAGCCTGTCCTCATAGGAGAGGTGCTCCAGCCCTCTGATCATCTTTGTGGCCTCCTCTGGACTTGCTCCAAGAGCTCAGTGTCTTTCTTGTACTGGAGACCCTAGAACTGGATGAAATACTCCAGGAGGGGTCTCACAAGAGCAGAGTAGAGGGGCAGAATCACCGCCCTCCACCTGCTCACCACGCTATTTTTGATCGATCCCACTGTCCTTGTCACTGACAAAGATGTTAAACAGCGCTGGTCCCGGTACCGACTCCTGAGGAACACCACTCCTCACTGTTCTCCACTTGGACACTGAGCCATTGACCACAACTCTTTGAGTGTGACCGTCCAGCCAATTCCTTATCCACTGAGTGGTCCATCCATTGAATCCATGTCTCTCCAATTTTGAGGCAAGGATGTCATGCGGGACAGTGTCAAATGCCTTGCACAAGTCCAGGTAGATGACGTCTGTCACTCTTCCCTTATCCACTAACGCTGTAACCCCGTCGTAGGCGGCCACCAAATTTGTCAGGCATGATTTGCCCTTAGTGAAGCCATGTTGGCTGTCACCAATCACCTCTTTATTTTCCATGTGCCTTAGCATACCTTTCCAGGAGGATCTGCTCCACGATCTTGCCAGGCACAGAGGTGACACTGACTTGGACCTGGTGAGGCCCTGGTGAGGTCACACCTCTAGTACTGCATTCACTTTTGAGTCTCTCACTACAGGAAAGACATTGAGGTGCTGGAGCATGTCCAAAGAAGAGCACCAACACTGGAGAAGGGTCTAGAGCACAAGTCTGCTGAGGAGCGGCTGAGAGAACTGGGGTTGTGCAGTCTGGTGAAAAGGAGGTTGAGGGGAGACCTTATTGCTCTCTATAACTGTCTGAAAGGATGTTGTAGTCAGGTGGGTGTCGGTCTCTTCTCCCAAGTAGCTAGTGATAGGACAGGAGAAAATGGACTCAAGTTGCACCAGGGGAGGTTTAGATTGGATGTTCGGAAAAATTATTCACCAAAAGGGTTATCAAGCATTGGAACAGGCTGCCCACGAGTGGGTCACCATCCCTGGAAGTATTTATAGGAGGCGTAGATGTGGCGCGTAGGGACATGGTTTAGCGGTAGACTTGGCAATGCTAGGTTAATGGTTGGAACTGATGATCTTAAAGTTCTTTTCCAACCTAAACGATTCTGTGATTGTATGCCTGGGGGAAGGCCAGGCACCACAGAACAGCTGTGTGGGGTTGGGCACTGGCTGCTGTTGTTGGGGCGCCCTGTCTAATGGAAGCTGCGTGCGTGTGAGACGCATGAGGGCCCTGGTGTGCGGCCTGGCCAGGCTGATTTCAACAGCAACCTGTGAGTGGCCTTAGCCCTGCACATCTGTGTACCTGCGGGGCTGTGCAGGGAACTCTTTAGGGGGTGGAGGGTGTATAGGGTGTAGAGGTGGAATTCCCTTCTTGACCTCTCCGAGCCTCCAGCAGTGCTGGGCTCCTCACTGGGGGATAGCAGTGATTGGGCTCTGCATCTGCAGGAGATGGCTCTGAGGCCAAGGGGCCATATTGGAGCAGAGACACCAGAATGTAGGGCCTGATCACCACTGGCTGTGGAGGAGCTGAGTATGTCTTCCTCAGCTCAGAGGGACAGCGACTGGAAAGGCCCCACTGCCTTGTGTCCAACCCTCCCATTGCCCTGGGAATGGTGAAAAGTCTGCTTGTGTCCTCCCCTTCTCCCCCACCACCCAAGGCAAAGCCTGTCATCCTTGGAAACACGAGACAATGTCCTCCGAGAAAAGGATTGTGTGGAGGCAGAAGCTGTGATGCAGAAAACTTTAATGACTGTGAAGGGGGAAACAAGTTCAATTGTAGAGGAGGCTGCCGGTGCAGGGACAGCACCAGTCTGTGCCCATTGTCCACAGTGGAGATCGCACAAGGCATTATCTGCCAGTCCCACAGAGGGAGAGGGATCAGCAGGTGCCCCAGGTTGGCTCTGGGGGTCTTTAACCACCTAACTTTACACCCCTCAGATGCTGGGCACCCTGAGCTGCTCTACATCAGTTGTGCTCACAGAATGGTTAATGTTGGAAGGGACCCCTGGAGGTCATCTGGCCCACCCCCACTTGTTCAAGCAGGGCCACCTATTGCCAGTTGCCCAGGATCGTGTGTAGGTGGTTCTTGAGCATCTCTAAGGGGGGAAACTCAGCCACCTATTCCAGTGCTCAGTCACTCCCACAGAAACACAGAACACTGTTGCCCTCTCACCAAGGCACAGGCACTGTGCAGATCCCATCCACAGAAGAGTTGACAGTTGAGGGTTTGCGGTTTTTTTTCTTCAGAGGAAACAGCTCCATTCCTCATTTGAACTGTCAAACACTAAAACCATACCAGTTGTTTATTGCATGTGAACAAATACCGGGAGCTTTCACATCCTTCTTTCTCAGGCTGTAAACCAAGGCATTCAGCAGCAGAGTGAGAGCCATGTAAACAACTGCCACCGCTCTGTCTAGTGACCATTTTGAGGTCACTTTGCATGTAGGTGAAGGCACACGGGCCATAGAAACAGGCCACAACAGTGAAACGGGAAGCATGTGTTGAGACAACTCTGCACTTGCCTTCCACACAGCAGAGTAGCAGGATGCTTCTCGCTCTGCACCTGTAAAAAGTGAGGATGAAGAGGAAGCAGGCAAGGGCCACACCACCAATACAGAAGATGATCATGGCCTTGTTGTCAGAAGTGCCAGCACAAGCCATGGCCAGGAGATCTGGTGCATCAGCAAAGAAGTGGCAGATGTGCCTGTGCCCACAGTAAGCCAAATAGGAGGTGAGCATTGAACGCGGAGCAGGAGGCAGGCAACCGGCCAGACGCACACAGCCTGATGCTTGACGGCCCCGTAGCACAGAGGGCTGCAGACAGCCAAGCAGTGGCCATGGGACATGCGAGGGTAGAGGAAGAATTGGTCCCTGCCCAGCAACTGAGAGGAGTACAGCTGGGCCATGCAGCTGTGGAAGGAGATGGGTATGCCCTCTGACCTGAGGAAGTTCTCCAGCATCTTTGGAAGGAAGGCACTTGAGAAGAGATACAGAATCTTTGGCCTTCAGTCATTCTGAGATATGCTTCAGGAGCCATAATTGCCTCTTGATGGAGGACATCAGTGTTGGGATTTCCATCCTTCCATTTCTACGCTTTTGTCCAGACTTTTCATGCAGGCAATCGCATATGAGACTGTAGTGGCTGCCAAGAGACATTTCAATCAATCAGAAGGGATGAGATTGACATGTAAAAAATACTCTCCCCCCTCAGAATGGCAGCCAATTCCTGAGCACAAATTCTCTGGAGGGACCCATGAAGCAGTCAAGAGCTCTGCCTTCCCCTTCAGCTCTCTTGGGAAGTGCACCAAGTAACCTTGTCCTTGCTGATCTTCACATGCTCCTGCAAGCTCTGTATCAGAGCAATTTGATCTCCCTCAGGAATACACCATTCCACTGACCTTATTTCTGTGCTGACTGCCCTCAGCTCCCACATGCTCAGCTCCAGTTTCCAGCATCGACGCATTCAGCAGCATGGGCGACTTTTCCCTGCTACTCCTGCCCATGCATGCTGGCCATGACCCCTAGACTGGACAGTGGAGGGGAGATGAAGGTGGAGTAGCAGCTATGGGCCGTCCCAAGGGATGTTCCCTGCTTTACCACTTGTGCCATTCTGCAAAGCAAATCATCTTCCAGAACCCCACAACCACCTCCTGCAACCCCAGTGAAGCTCCAGCCATAGCAAGGAGAATGCCCTTCCTCAGGAGCTCATGGGGATGCTGACCCCTCAGGGCATCCTGCCTTTCTGGGCTTTTGTGGGCAGAGACAAGGCAAGGCAAGGCCTGATGGTCACTGGCAGCAGAGCATGCAGGGATGTCTTCCTCAGCTCCAAGTGACAGTGCCCAAAAGAGGAGCCACTGCAGGCTGTCCCAGCTTCCCATTCCTCTGTGAATGGAGAATGTGCCCTCACCCTCCTCCACCACAGAGCAACACCCTTCTCCTTTGGCAGTATGGGGAGTGTCCACAGAGGGAAGGACCACAAGGCAGCCAGGCTTGAATGCAGCAGAACTTCAATGAGTCAAAAGAGGGAAACAATATCACACCAAGTGATGGACAGCAGTGCTGGGCACACCAAGGTCAGCCAATTGTCTACAGTCCTTGGCCATGGAAAAGTTCTTACATGGTGTCCGAATATCTGCACAACAGGTGGGAACGGATGCTCTGACCAAGCAGGCTGTGGTGGGACTTTGCTGCCAAGGGGAACCAAACCAAAGAAAAGGGAAAGAGAGGCACAGCCATGCCACTATTCTGAAAACAGATCCAAAATCTCGATCGTCTGCCCAGCACCATCTTCTGAGTTCCTCAAGGTGGCTCCTTGGTGATTTCCCAGCATCTTTCTCAGAGGAGGCACCTCCTGCCACCATAGTGGCTAGAAATGCCAGAGAGGTCACAGCACCCAGAGGTGATGGGCACTCCATCACAGCTGAGGATGCTGCCAACAGCAGCAGAGGTGGACGAGCCCACAACGGTGTTCTGTGGGAAGGAGCTGAGGATGGGGCCGGGCAGGGTCACCACCACAGCAGGCGGCTCAATGACGACGGTGGAGTTCTGGCACTGCCTGACACAGGGCTCGTTGCAGCTGTTGGCCAGCGGGGTCGGGCCACATGGCCGGCATGGCAGGCACTGGTTGTAGCAGGACATGTCTCTAAGGGTGGAGGTGCACCTGGAAGATAGGGCAGGGAGGAAGCAGAGCACAAGGGTGGGTGAGGAGCAGCCTTGTATTTTCTGTGTCACAAAGGAGCCAAGGCCACTCCTGAGTGGGGAGCCGGAAACTGTGCCAGAAACCACATGGTCTTCATCATCCTATAAAGAGCAGCCTGCCTCAGGCAGGGTCTCTCCTAATGTGTAAACACAACCCACCTCAGCCTTGTACCAGGCTCTGTGTAAGGAAACTGTCTCTGCACTTTCCTCTGTGTGTTGGGTTTGCGTGGCAAGGTTTTGGTAGCAGGGGGGCTACAGGGGTGGCTTCTGTGAGAAGCTGCTAGAAGCTCCCCCTGTGTCTGATAGAGCCCAAAAAGACTGTGGTGGGTTGAGCCTGGCTGGGGGGCCAGGTGCCCACCAGAGCCGCTCTCTCACTCCCCTCATTCACTAAACAGGGGAGAAAAGGCATAACGAAATGCTTGTAGGTCGAGATAAGGACAGGGAGAGATCACTCACTAATTATCGTCACAAGCAAAACAGACCAAACTTAGAGAGGGAATTCATCTAATTTATTACTAGGCAAAACAGAGTAGAGGAATGAGAAAATAAAATCAACTCTTAAAACACTTCCCCCCACCCCTCCCATCTTCCTGGGCTCAACTTCACTCCCGGCTTCAACCTTCCCCCCCCTCAGTGGCACAGGGGGACGGGGAGTGGGGGTTACGGTCAGTTCATCACACGTCGTTTCTGCCGCTTCTTCATCCTCAGGGGGAGGACTCCTCTCATCGTTCCCCTGCTCCAGCATGGAGTCCCTCTCACGGGGTGCAGACCTTCAGGAGCAAACTGCTCCAGCGTGGGGTCCCCCATGGGGTCACAAGTCCTGCCAGCAAACCTGCCCTGGCGTGGGCTCCCCTCTTCACGGGTCCACCGCTCCGGCCAGGAACTTGCTCCAGTGTGGGCTTCCCACGGGGCCACAGCCTCCTTCAGGTGCCTCCACCTGCTCCAGTATGGGGTCCTCCACGGGCTGCAGGTGGAATCTCTACACCCCCTCATCCTTCCTCCATGGGCTGCAGGGGGACAGCCTGCTTCACCATGGCCTTCACCACGGGCTGCAGGAGGATCTCTGCTCCGGCGCCTGGAGCACCTCCTGCCCCTCCATCTGCACTGACCTTGGTGTCTGCAGAGTTTCTTACATCTTCTCACTCCTCTCTCCGGCTGCAAAAGCTCCCTCTCCAAGTGTTTTTCTTCTTCTTAAATATGTTATCACAGAGGCGCTGATTGGCTTGGCCTTGGTCAGCGGCGGGTCTGTCTTAGAGCTGGCTGGCATTGGCTCTATCAGACACAGGGGGAGCTTCTAGCAGCTTCTCACAGAAGCCACCCCTATAGCCCCCCCACTACCAAAACCTTGCCACGCAAACCCAACACACTCTCTCATGACAAGAAGATCCAAACTCCAGGGCTGGACAGAGCCAGTATCAGGTGGGATGCCTATCAAGTGGAGATCTCACTTTGGACGAGGAGGAGAAGGGGCTCCAGACTCACCTGGTTCCCAAGGAGAAGGAGACAGGAGAAGAGGATGAGAGAGCAGGGGCTTGGGCTGGCTTTTATACCTGCCCTGTGTTGCTGCAGGACCAGAGGCAACCTTTGCAGAGGTAACAATTTTCTGACAAGCTCATCTTGCATGCAAAACATCACAGCTAATGATACGGGCTGTGCTTTCTTTTCCAACACTGCTGCCTTTTCATTTCCAAGTTTGTGCCATGCCCATTCCCTGATGAAGGCTTCTTCTGAGCGCTGGGGTGAAAGGCCCTAAAATTTCTAGGGCAGGAATGCAGCAGTATGGGCAGAAGACTCAGCTCAAGTGCTGGATGGGTCCAGAGCAGGCAAGTGACACAAGCCTGAGTCCCTCTGTTGGGACTGTTTGCAGTGTCGTTCTTAGGATGAAGCCCCAGCAATCCTCAGCTGGACAACCATGGGATCCCGTGCATGAGGACGTGCCACATCCGTCTCTTTCCCTCCCTCCTCAGCTCACTCTGATGCTCACTTGCTGTTGCCTCTGGAAGTGTTTGGGTTGTGCTGCTAGGTTTTGACCCCATCCTGCCTAACACTCATCAGTCCCCAGGGGTCCTCAGCAGAGTCCATGGTTCGTTGCGTTCCTACATGTGTTCTTGTCTTGTGTGTGCTTGTATGCAGACAGGTTTGTGTGGATGCATGTGGGAGCACAAACCTCTGCATGATTGAACGACGATGGCACCAGCCTGCTAGAGATCTGTCCAGGGAAGAGGCCCTGAAATGCCACCCCTGCCTCTTGAGACCACTTTTCCCAGCCTCTCCAAAGCTCACACTTCACTGCTGCTGATTCCAGGCCCCAACAAGGATGGTTTCACTCCAGCTTGAATCCTTAGTCTACATTCAGTGCTCTCCCTAGCAATAAAGAGTTCCAAAGGATGGGGTTTGCTTTATGCGCAAGTAGAAAGGCTGACGAATGCTGCTGACCATGTGCTGGCCATCCCTGAGTGGATCTGCTTCCACTGCAGTCTTGGTGGTGCCTGGGGTGGGACACAGGTCCTCTCTCATGTCCATGTCAATGTCAAATGTACTTGTGCAGTTCATCAGGCCGATGCTGTGCCAGGCAGGCACTGAGACTGTGGATCAAACAGGTACTGAATGAAAGGAACTTGAAGCCTGATACTGCTTTCTGTGAGTGGAAGGACCAACCCTGTGGCTTGCGCAGGAAAGCAAATGACTTGACGACCACTTTGGACTTCAGCCTACAAAGACATTAATGCGCTGCACTAGAATCTCATTTTATTATTGAAAAAGAGTGGAATCAGGTTTGAGGCCATGTTTCCCAAAGTTTGCTACTCTCCCAGTCATGTCCAGAACAGACCCTTTTCTGACAAGGGCTGTTGTGCACAGTGGGTAAATTTCTGAAGCCCATCTCCCCTCCGGAATGTCTGTCAGCCTGAGCTCACGTCTAAGTTGCACGCAGTGCAGCCAAGGGCTTCTCTCCTCCCCTTTAGTGACCTTCATGAGATCAGTGCCAGGGAGCTCTGCTGGGAGAGCTCAGCCAGGGCTGATTCCCCTCTCCATGGAGCTGCTTTTGAGCTGAGGCTCTCGTGTAGATGAGGGCCCACCTCATTGCTTTCTCAGGAGGTCACAGGCACTGTGGAACCAGAGTAGGGCAGGAGAGGAGTGTACCTACAACTTAGAGCTTTGACACAATTCTTCACTCCTTTATGATCAAATTAGTGAGAAATAATAAACACAGTAAGAGTATGATAAGGTGTGTGGGAAATTGGCTGGATTACCAGGCTCAGAGAGTTGTGACCATGGTGCAAAGCCCAGCTGGCCAATCCTTATTACTGGGGTCTAGCAGTAGAGACAAAGTAGCAGGAGCAATAGTGTTTCATGTTTTCATGAACGCCATGAGTAATGGGCAGTGGGGAATTAGCAGCAGGTGTGTGGATAATACCTGGGAGGTAGTACGTGTCGGACACAGCTCCTATTCAGAGGACCTGGACAAGCTGGAGACATGGGCTGACTGGAAGCTCACAAAGGCCAAAAAGAGCAAGGGCAAGGTTTTTCTCCTGAGGGAGGAACCAGCCCATGTGGTCATGCAGGCTGGGGGCTGGCTGCCTTGGCAGCAGATGCACAGAAAAGGATGTGCGGTTTTAGGAGACACCCAGCTGAACGGGAGACAGCAGTGTGCCCTTGCAGCAAACGGGACCAACTGCATCCTGAGCTGTGTTAGTCAAAGTGAGGCCAGCAGGTGCAGGAAAGTGACCCTGTCCCTCTGGCCCTTGTGAGACCACCTCTGCAGTACTGCATCCAGGTTGGGGCTCCCTGGTCCAGGAAGGATATTGACAGAGTGAAGTGAGTCCAACAAAGGCCACCGAGCTGATTAGGGGGGCTGACAAACATGACGTGCAAGGAGAGTCTGAGAGAATTGGGCCTGCTCTTCTTGGAGAAGAGCTGTCTCAGGGGAGACCTTCTTGCCTTCTACAGCTACTCTTCAGAGGATACAGAGAAGATGGACCTGGTTCCTGGAAGTGCCCAGGAGGTAGAACATGAGGAGTTCTGATAGTTGGGGTTGTTCAGCCTGGAGAAGAGAAGGCTCTGGGGAGACCCAAATAGCAGCCTTCTAGTATCTAAAAAGGCCTACAGGAAGTGTGGTGGCCACCAATTATAGAATCATAGAATCATAGAATGGTTTGTGTTGGAAGGGACCTTAAAGATCATCTAGTTCCAACCCCCCTGCCATGGGCAGGGACACCCTCCACTAGACCACATTGCCCAAAGCCTCATCCAACCTGGTCTTAAACACTTCCAGGGATGGGGCATCCGCAACCTTTTTGGGCAACCTGTTCCAGTACCTCACCACCCTCACAGTAAAGACATTCTTTCTAACATCTAATCTAAATCGACCCTCCTTCAGCTTAAACCCTCTACCCCTTGTCCTGTCACTACACTCCCTGATAAACAGTCCCTCACCATCTTTCCTGTAGGCCCCCTTCAGGTACTGGAAGGCTGCAATTAGATCTCCCGGGAGCCTTTTTTTCTCCAGGCTGAACCAGCCCAAGCTCTGCTGCTTGTTAGATGCTCTGTTAGTTGTCAGGGCATATCCAGCATTTGAGCTGTCAGGATGAGACTTGTAGGGATTAAGTCCAGTCACCTCCACACTCCAGGGCCCAGGAGCCCAGGACAGTGCCTCCTGGCCCAGGGACCTTCCTTCCCCAGCCAGCTGTCCTCTGGCTGCCTTCCCCTTCATTCCTGCCCTGCGGGGCTCCTGCAGCCAGACAGGGCCTTTCAGGCTGGCTGAGCACAGGATGGCTTAGGGCTCCGTGGAAATTCTTCCAGTCCCCTCATGGCCTTGCTGGGCCTTGTTACTCTCCCTGGGGGCAGGCCTGCTTCTGGAATCCATCCCTCTCATGTCCCAGGTCCCTGAGGCGGTGGTTATTTCAGGGAGGTGATTTGCCACACTGCCGCCTTAGCTCTCACCTTCTCTCTGTCCTGTGCCTGTGCTCCATGGACGTAGAGTGCATCTCCATGCCTGCAAAGCAGGTGGGAGATGTCAGGCCAGGTCCCTGCTTTTGGTGGGGAAGTACTTGTGCCATGCACAGCATGATGGTAGTACTGGTGCCACAGGGAAGTCCCAGCCCTGGGCAAAGACACAACCGGGCTGTGCTGTCAGAAGAAGTGCTGCCTCTGCCAGCAGGGATGCTCTCTGTGGCAAGCCAGGAGAGGGTGAGCCCAGGGTGCTGAGCCCAGCCATCCCTCTCCCGTCCCGCCAACCCCGGCCCTGACTCCTCCGTGGGCCACGGCCGCGGCCAGAGCCCCGCTGCCGCCGCTCTCGCCTCCCTCTGCGCCCCACAAGGGCCGAGGCGAGATCTGGAAACACACCATCGCAGGGCAGGAGAGGAGAGGGGAGGGGAGGGGACGGGAGGGGACGGGAAGGGAGGGGAGGAGGGGAGGGGAGGTGGCGAAGAGGAGTATCCGGAGCAGAGAGCCGGGGCTGGCGGGGGGCAGCGAGGCGCGGGCGGCGGAGCGGCGGGATGCGGCGGTGCCGGGGCGCAGGGCTGGCGGGGCTGGCCGCGGTGCTCCTGGGTGCGTGGGGCTGGCGGTGGTGGGGGCGGGGGACCGGGCCGGTGCTGAGCTTGGGGTGTTCCCCGCAGGTCCCTGGAGGCTGCCGTCCCCTCTGGCTTCTTCACGGACTTCGGCTCCCGAGCCATCCTCGCGTCCATCTCTCCCTCTGCTACCATTCCACATTCCCTCTGAAAACTCAACGCTCTATTCTTTGTCGAACACGCCCTATTTTCTACTTCCCCCCGTGCCTTTCCATATAATTCATGCAGTCATTCCCTCCCACTTGCTACTTTCTTTCTTTCCTTTATCCCCCTTTTCTCTTCAATGACTCCCCCCTCTTCCACCTGTCATTCATACCTTCCTTTCTCCACCAAGTATTAATGGGCACTTACTGCACATTTGGATATCCTCTGAAAACCCGTCTCCTCCTCATCTCTGTATGGTCCTGGCTGCTTCTGGGGGATTTCCTCTGGGAAACGGCAGGCAGGATTGGGCAGAAAGCAGGTTTTGAAATTTTTTTGCCCTCTCTTTTTCTGCTTTCTGGCAGTGGCTGTGGGCAGTGCCCAGGTGCAGCAGGAGCCGTCGGCAGAGACCACCGAGGACACCGGCATCAACATCACTTGCTCACACCCCAACATACAGACAGGAGACCTCATCTACTGGTACCGTCAGCTCCCGGGCCGAGGCCCCGCATTCCTCACGTTGGGCAGCAAGGGGACCAAAGAGATGCCAGACCCGCCGGGGCGGCTGTGGGTGGCGGCAGACCGCCGGTCCAGCGCCCTGTGGCTCGCCCGACCCCGGCGCGGGGACGCGGCGGTGTATTACTGCGCCGTGGGAGACACGGGGAGAGGAGCCGGGGCTGCGGCCGGGCACGAACCACGAAGCAGGAAGGGCGGCGGGCGGGGCCGGGCGTGTGTGTCGGGGGCGGGGGGACAGCCCCGGCCGGGCCCGCCAGGGGGCGCTGCCGCTCCGCCCGCCGGGGCCGCCTCGCCCCGCCCGGCGCCTCCCGGCCCCGCGCCCCGCGCCCCTTCCCCCGCCCGACCGGCACCGGCATCGGGCCCGCCGAGGCTCCGCAGACCCCGCGCCACGCAGCCCTGCCAGGGGCGTGCCCCCGACGCGGATCCGGAGACGCCCCCCGGGTAGAAACCTTCTCCCGCCCCTCACCCCATGCTCACCCCCGCACTCCCACCGGGGCGCAGACAGAAATCCCCCGGTACAGTGACGGCAGCGGCAGCGGGGCAGGAATCGCGACCGGAGCGGTGGCGGTGTCCGGCGGTGCCCGGGCAGGAGCGATTGCAGCCGCCGGCCCCGCTGTCTCCCGGAGAGGAGCAGCGCCTTGCTGCTGTGCAGGGGGAGGCGGGCAGCAGAGATCCTCCTGCCCACGGGCAGCCGGACAGCCCTCGCTCCTGCCGCAGGGACCAAGGGGGCATTGCTGCTGCTCAACGGGCAGCGCCTGGGCATCTCTTTCATCCCACTGACATTGCCAGGCCCTGGTCGAACAGAAAGACCCAGGTGAACCACTGCCAATACAAGGCCTTGCTTTGAAACCTCAACCAGAAATGCTTTCTTGGTAACTCTGTAAATCAGCTCTGAGACACAGTTACAAACTGATTCCTCCGGCTCCACAGTCCACTTCCCGATTGCTCCTGTGGGTGTTGGAGAGGCATCCTTTCGAGCCCGTAGTTCTACCTGGCCACCAATGTGAGAAAGAGATACTGATTCTCACAGACACCTACAAGTGTATCCCACAGTGGCTAGTGCTCAGGACAGAGAGCTTGTTGCACAGGATTCCCCTTTACCTCCGATTAAGAGCCTTTGGTGTTGAAGTCCAGGAGGCAGGAGAGAAGCTTGGGCTGGGCACTTGTTGAATGACACATCTGAGACTCAAGGTCCAAGCTCAGCAGTGAGCCACAAAGAGATTTGCTAAGTTGCCCTATGGGGCTGAAGGTCTGAGGTGAGTGAGAACTGGAAAGAGACCCCTGATCATGGGGTCCTGGGCCCCTCCAGTCCCCAATGTGGCCTGTGTGGCTGTAGGAGCTGGCTCAACTGTGAACGTCCGTGTTCACAGGCTTCCAAGGCAGGCAGGAAAGGTTCAGCCCTCTTCCCTGCTTCAGCTGGGGACTGGTGTGGCAGCTGTCGCTGTATTACAAGGGAACTGCTTTGCAGTCACTGGAGAGCAGAGGGCAGTCCACTGTCCTGCTGCCATGGTCTCGACAAACAACAGGATGCTGAAGGCGTTGTGGGAGCAGGGTTGTGAATGGGGGCTGCTATGCTGATAACCTGCTTCCTGCAGTCCCTGCCAAGCGTGTGAGCAAAGGTCCCTGGGTGAGAAGTGGCAGAGGAGCCCTGCTCCAGACATTAAAACCAAGTGGCCCTTTTGCTTGCCTGAGTATTGGATTTCTGGGGCCCAGGGTGGGACAAGCAGCTGGGGGTTGTGGGTAATGTGGGTAGGCGAAGGGACACAGAAGGACTGCCTGTACAACAGAGAGCTGTGTTGCAGAGTCTTCTTCCTGCCAGAGGGAGGGAGCGTGTCTGTCCCTGTGCGGCTGTTTTCTGCAGCAGATGCTCTTTACAGTTGTGTTTCTCTTCAGGTGCCTCCTCTATGGCCAGAGGTGAAGGGAAAGAGTGTGCAACACCTGGGCCCAGGCACTTCCTTGTGTGCCTGCTCCTTTCTCCATCCGGACACTCCCAGGGACAGGGTGGACATGGGTGGGTGCAGGGGTGCCTTCTCCATCTCCTGCAGGGCTGGGTGCAGGCCTGTGCAGCTGGCTAGGTGGTTGATGTCAGGAGAAGTTTGTGAGGGATGCCTGTCCCTTTGATGGACACGTCATACTGAAACCATGAGTCTGTAATCTCTCTGGAGGGTTTTGAATCAAAAAAAATTCACTCGATAACCAATGTGATTATTAAGCAGGTATCCTTTATTGCAGTGCTGGGAATCACACCGGGATATTTCCACGAGTGTGCGTCTCGACGAGGCACAAATTGTACGTGATTTATATTACAAAACAGTTACATATTCATTAGGTTTCTGATAAATTTAATACATATTAATTATTATTCCGGGAACTCATGAATATATGCTACTGTCCTGATACGCCTGCACAGTTTCTTTCTCGGGTGGTCGTCAGGGGTCGTCCTCGTCAAATCTTCCTCTTTCTCCTCTTCTTCAGTGTACACAGCTGGGTGACCTCTTCTTCATTATCTCCATTTTGCAAGCTCAGCAACCTTGTTATCCGTCCTGCCCAGATGGTCCCAGGCTTGTTGGCATATCAGGCCCCCTTTATCAGGATGCCTCAAACTTTTTGTCTTTTTTCTAGTTCGTACCCAAGGACTGTTCCCTAATTTACGGCTTCTCTTATCTGGTTTCTACATTCCAACTATTTTACTAATTGTTTTCTTTCATACTGGAGCATGAGACAGGTGAACCCTGAGTTTGTGGGGCCTGACGCAAGTGTTGCCAAACTATATATTCTGTTTTAAAATTGTTCTACGCTAATTAGTTTCCCTTATTCAGCTTTCCCAAGACGGGTCCATGGTAGAGTTTGGGGGAAAGACCCAAAGAGGCCTGCCTGGAGCAGCAGGGAGAGAGTTTTGCTCCACCCTCTGGGCTGTGGTTTGGAGGCCTCTTTGATCTGGCAGAGGCAGCAGAAGACGGGAAGTTGCAAGCATCAGGACCCTCGTGCTGGCAGGTCCTTGGGCACCCCACGAAGGGAGAGCGTGACATGGTCCTCATTTTCCTGGCAGCCCTGGTGGAACTGGCAGACTTTGGTGAGATGTGACTTTCAGGCTGGGGAGAATGAGGCAAGGGTTTGTGCAGCTGGTGGTGGAAGCGGGGAGACGTGAGTCCTGACTCCCCAGGGAAACTGGGAGTGTTTCTGTAGGGAGAGCAGGGGCTGCAGACGGGTACTGCAAATAATCTGGGACATGTCAGGAGGAATGGGCATAAGGGGAGGAACATGACCTCACTTTACATTGGCAGGTACTGAGCATTCCTGCATGTGCCGCTAATACATAGGCAGCCTGAAAGAAGGAAAGCTGCTAGGGAACGGAGCAGTGAGGCATCTAGGAGCTTCTCTCCTAGATGTATTGCAGACAATGCTACCAGTCTCTGTAGGGGTGGTCGTAAACCTTGGGGGACAAACAGTGAAGGCTAACTCGGTGCAAGAGGAGCTGAAATGCCATACAAGGACAGGGCAAGGTCAGAGGACGTGCTGTGCCATATGGAGGAGCTGTTCTAGCAAGAAGATATGGTCAGAGGTGGGAGAGGAGCAGCTCACGTCTTCTACTGCTGAAGGAGAGATGAGCAGTTAACATAGCTCAGAGGCAGATATGGAGAGAATCAGTGGACTGAAAGACCAGCATGAAAAGCAGGGAGATGGGGGTGGGGGGGGTGAGAAGTGACAAGAACCTGCAGAAAGAAGTGTGCAGGGACAAACAGCTCAGCGTTTCAGAGGCTTCAGAGAAAAGTGAGATGGGAAGTGGGGACAGTTAGCAAGCTGATGAAGTGACAGATGGACACAGACACAGGCAAGCAAAGCTGAAAGCTCCTTCTGGCTTTACAGGTCATGCCCAAAAGGACTCTGTGCTCCAGTTCCCAGCAGAAATGACCATCCAGGTGGGACACAACGCAACTCTGCACTGCAATTTCTCCACCAGCTATCCCAATCCATACATGTTTTGGTACCAGCAGTGCCAGACTCAGTCTCCTCAGATGCTGCTGCAGGTGGACAAATGGAAACCTCAAGTGGATTCAGGGAGGTTCTCCTCTACACTGTCTGTGGAGACCTCCCAGGTGTTTCTGCATGTGCGGGATGCCGAGCTCCAGGACGGCACTGCCTATTTCTGTGCACTGAGCCCACAGCGGTGCCCACAGTATGCAGCACTGCACAGAAACGTGGGACATGCTCTGAGGGGCACTTCCCTCCCTGCCACTGCTTGCATATAGCTCTGAGCTCAGCCTGCCCAGCAGTGGCACCTGGAGGCTGTGGTGAGGCTGGGTCTCTGCCTCCCTGGCCTGTGCTGCTGTGTAGCACATGGCAGCGTGACTTTTACAGCTGTGTCTAGATCCAGGGTCTTTGATGATGAAAAGGATCCAAGAAACCTGACCTGGTGCAGACCCATTGCAGGTTACACCACGCACAAGCCAAACCAGGCATGTAAATGCCCTCTCCTTAAAATAGCTGGTACACTGGAGCAAGTACTCAGGGCAAGCAACCTATCAGCTTGTCTTCTTGTTCCCTTTCCCTATGCCTCCACTGATGGGCACAGCTGGAGAAGGAAGCTTGTGTTAGGAGACACAACTGCTCTTATGGTTTTGCCACATGGCCGTAGTAGCCCAAGAAGGGAAGAGCTCTTCCTTGGCCCGCATCTGGATGTCAGCTAAACCCTCAGCAAGTGAAAAGACCCATCAGCCAAAGACAGGACAAGATTCTCTGTTCAAGCCCTTCCTGCACTCATCCACTGCTGGAGAAGGGTCCTGCTCTTTTTCATGTCTCTTCTCCTTCTCAGGGGAATCACCAGTGCTGGAGGGAGCCCCTATGTTCCTGAGTCCATGCCAATTTCTCTGTCCAACAGCTGGTAACCACATCTCTGTGATCTTGTTTCCTCCCACAGGCAACAGGAATGGCTCTGGGGACGTATTCCCAGGCAATCCCACCCCAGCACTGCATGTGGAAGCTCATCTGGAGGGTGCTGACTTTCCAGCTTGATCTCACCCTCTGAGTTGGAATCTGTTGCTCCTGAAGCATCATCCAGGTCACCTGAGAAGCCCCAGGGTACTTAGTTGTTGTCCTACTGCTGTTCCAGGATGGCCTGCCTCTCCCAAGTGATGTGGGTCTGCTCTGCCAGCCCTGGTGGAGGCTTTGCGTGCCCCTATTTATCTCAGGGGACTCTAGGCAGCATTGATGGAGTGTGGACAGCAGCCCTCAGGGGCCTGCACTCCATTGTGTCTCAGGTCCCTTGAACATTTCATGTCCTGCTTGTGGTTGATCTCCAGGGCTGCAGAAGGCTTCAACACACCACAGACACGATTCTCCCCGCAAACCAACATCATCCCTAAGGAGGATTGAAAAGCAGTGATGGCTACCTGAGGACAGATCCAGGCTCAGGTAAAATGCTGTCAGCCTGTGTAGGAATGGCCCAACTCGTGAGGGGAAGGCTGGGTCAGTGCAAGGAGCGTTGAAATTCCTTTCTGCCTGTACAGGTGACACGCCCAAGGACTCTGTGCTCCAATTCCCTCCAGAAAGGACCATCCAGGCAGGACACAACACAACGCTGCACTGCAATTTCTCCACCACCGATCCCAATCCCTACATCTACTGGTACCAGCAGCTCCCAAACCAGTCCCCTCAGGTGCTGCTGTGGTGAGCAAGTACAAAGCTTGCGTGGATTCAGGGAGGTTCTCCTCTGTGCAGTCTGCAGAGGACTCCCAGGTGCTTCTGTGTGTGCAGGATGCAGAGCTCCATGACAGCACTTTCTCTCTGGATTCTGAGCCTACACCCGTGCCCTCAGTGTGCAGTACTGTGCAAAAAGGGGAGGGTGTACCCTGGGGAGCAATTCTTTCCCCACCTCTCCTTGCACAGAGGTCTCAGCTCATCCTGCCCAGCACCCACACACTGGTGCTGTGGTGAGGCTGGGTCTCTGCCTCCCCAGCCTGTGCAGCAGGGAGAAAAGCTGAGCATATTTCAATGAATCGCAGAACTGCTTATGCTGGGAGGCACCTTTTGAGACCATGCAGCCCCTGTTCAAGCCAGGTCACGTAGAGCAGGGTGCCCAGGACCATGTTTGGTCAGGTTTGTCAACTGGTGCCCACTGCTGCTTCTCCTGTCAGTTGGCACTACTGAGAAGACTCTCCTCTTCATTCCCTCCCATCACATATTTACACACATTGCCAAGATCCCCCACGAGCTTTCTCTTCCTCATGCTGAACACTGCCAGATCTCTCAGACTTTCTTCACCGGAATGACGCTTCAGTCCCTGCACCATTTTCCTGGGCTCACTCTGACATCTTTTTTGTACTTGGGAGCCCAGAACTGGCACTCCAGAGGTGGCCTGACAAGCGCGAAGTAGAGAGGAAGCGTCAGGTCCCTTGTCCTGCTGGCCACGCTCTTCCTACTGCAGCCCAGGATGCTGTTGGCCTTCCTTGCCCCCAGGCTGCATTGCCACGGCAGGCTCAGAAACAACACTGATCTGCTGAAACCGAGCAGGACACAGCAGTGAGTATTCAGGAGCAATACCGCAGCTGCTTGTCCAGCTCTAACTCTTCCCTCAGTGTCCACCAATGACAACTGCTGGAGAAGGGGGCTCTTGGTAGGAGACATGACTGCTCCTGTGGCCTTCCCTCCTAGCCAAAGAAGCCTAAGGAAGGCAAACGTCCTCCTAGCTGGGCATCTGGGGATCAGTGAAAGCCTCACCTTGTGAGCAAGACCCATCTGTCAGGCACTGGACAAGATTCCCTGTTCAACTGCTTGAGCTGTCCCCCTGCTTCTCATGTTTCTCCTCCAGCTCTGGGGACTCACCAGTACTTGGCTGGGGGGAGTCCCTGTGTCCCTGAGTCCCTCTGGATTCTCTGCCCAACACAAAAATGCTAGTGGATGCATTTCTGGGATGTGCATTACTGGGATCTAGTTTGTCCCTCTTTGCACACCTGTCTTGTTGCGCTAATTCTGTTTTGGAAAGCAAAGAGCTGGCCGTGGAAGGGGGGAAAGCTCTGGGGGAAGCTGACAAAAGCAGCCATGGTGGCAGGCCGGTATAGTCTAGTGCCTGCAGTGATGTCCCCTCAGTAGGCCATGTCAGTGGCTGTTGGCAGTGAGGCCTTCCGAGATGGCAAAGGAAGTTTAGGTTTTGTGGAAGAGATGGAATGGGGAGTATATCCAAAGGAGACATGGGTCAGAGGGAAAGAGAAGGAGGCAAAGAGAGTGAGTCACCTAGAGAAAAGTGTCTCTGTGAGGTACTGGAAGGTGGATGAGAAGCCCCATTCCCACCTGGATGAGGTAAGAAAGTGATGATTTGGATCCCACCTGGAGGTGGATATGGCCTTTAGCCATGGGATGGAGGCGGTGTAAGGGCTGGTAGGAGAGTTTGTGTGTTCACTTCTGATCATCGCATGATGAAGCAAGCCATGCAGAGGTGACCAGGTATGCAGGCCGTGATACGAGCTCATGCTAGCTGGGGAGTTCAGAGGCCACAAATGATGAAATGCAGGATTAGTGTCTCCAGAAGGATGGTTTGTCCCATTTACCGTGCACGTCTGCTTTGGGATGGGCTAAGTCCAGTGTGGCAGCTGATGTCTCCTCACTGACTGTGGGGAGAGTCTACAGAGTCTGTTAGAGCAGGTCCAGAGGAGGGCCACACAAATGATGGGAGGGATGGAACCCCTGCCCTATGAAGAAAGGCAGAGAGAGGTTCTCCTCAGATTTTACTGACACAGCTTCTCCACAGGTCTACCACAACCCTGAGCCTCCCAGCAGACTCTCTGAGAATGAAGCAGCACCCACAGGAGAAGAAGAAAGAACTAGGGAGTTCCTACTGCCATTTGGACCTGCACAAGTTCACTGGATGATGCATCGAAGGGGGTTCTGAGAGCTGACTGGGCAGCCCCTGGAAGGAAGATGGAGCAAATACTCTCACACTCACTCACAATGTTTGTGTACACTCATGCTTGCATTACAATTGAAGAAACTCCTCCAAACTTAGATGTTCCCAGCTGCCCTTAGTGATCTCCTTAAGGGAGATGTGGGGGTATGAGACCAGCCCCAGATCTGGAAAGGAAGTGGAGTTTCACTGGGGGATTTACACAGCTGCAGAACATGGTGTGTCTAGGACAAGCCAGACCCCCCACAGCCTGCAAACACTGAGGCTGGGACTCCAGAGGTGAGTGTGACTGGTCCCAGTAAGAAAGGCACTCCGACTCTTCAAAGCATTCCTTCAAATGCCATCTATTAGCGCTAAGAACAGAAAGAAAGAGAGGACAGTATAGGTAACCTTACCTCCCTTCAGATGCTTAGAACCCTGAGCTGCTCTATGTCAGCTGCTCTGACAGAATGAGAGAATCACAGAAGAGTTGAGGTTGGAAGGCACCTCTGGAGGTCATCTGGTCCCACGCCCCTGCTCAAGCAGGGCCACCTAGAGCCAGTTGCCCAGGACCGTATCTGGGTCAGTTGTGAATATCTCTAAAGAAGGAGACTTGGCAACCTCCCTGGGCAACCCGTGCCAGTGCTCTGGCACTTGCACAATACAATGTGTTGCCCCCTTGCCAGGGACAGGACACTGTGCAGATCCCATCCACAGAAGGGTTACCCCATTGTGGTCAGTTGTGCTTTGAGAGCATTTTCTCAATCGGAAACACCTCTAGTCATCCTTTCTACTGTCAAACACTACAACCTTGCCAGCTGTTTAGTACAGGTGAACAACTACCAGCAGCTTTCACATCCCTGTTTCTTAGGGTGTCAATGTAGCGGTCCAGCAGGGGAGTCAGAGTGGTGTAAATAACAGTTGCAGCTCTGCCTGTAGATGGTTTGAACCACCATAGAAAAAAGGACCTCTGGCAACAATACATTTAGACTGAACTGTAACACCCACATGGATCCTGTGCCCTTTTCCTGCCTTTGCAAGATCAATTTTCTTGGACAGGCTAACCAGGGGTCATGCCAAGAGCCACGAGCAGCTGTCCCTTCTGTCACAAGACATGCCATCCCTCCCTCTTCAACCAGGATAATTGCTGATGGTATCATCCTGAAGAAGGACCTTCTGCTTATTACAAGGTCTACTGTGGGAGGGATAGGAAGTCCAGCTGTGCTGCTGGAGATGATGGGTATTGATAGCATGACTAGGGAAGAAGGATTTCCGACAGGGAAGTGAAATGGCTTTATAAAAGTTTGGCCTTCAGTTGTTTTGAGAGATGTTTCATTCATTAGGCCTAAGTCCCTGGTGCAGGACGGTGGAAGGGGGTTTTCCGTTCTTCCACTTGTACACTCTTGTCAGGACATCTGGATTTTCATGCAAGCAATAGGATACGAGGCTGTAGTGGCTGCCAAGAGACATTTCCACCCATCAGAAGGGTTGAGATTTGCAGGTACAAAATCTCTTTGCTCCCCCCAGAATGGCAGCCAACTCCTGAGCACAAATTCTCAGTGGCGGGACGACCCGTGAAGCAGTCAAGAGCTCTGCCTTCCCCTTCAGCTCTCTTGGGAAGTGCACCCAGTACCCTCATCCTTGCTGATCTTCACATGCTCCTGCAAGCTCTGTGTCAGAGCAATTTGATCTCCCTCAGAAATACACCATTTCTCTGTCCCCATTTCTGTGCTGACTGCCCTCACCTCCCACATGCTCAGCTCCAATTTCCAGCATCGACATATTCAGCAGCATGAGCAACTTTTCCCTGCTACTCCTGCCCATGCATGCTGGCCAGGTCCCCTAGACTGGATGGTGGAGTGGAGATGAAGGTGGAGTGGTGGCTATGGGCCATCCCAAAGGCTGTTCCCTGCTTTACCACTTGTGCCATTCTGCAAAGCAAACTATCTTCCAGAACCCCACACCCCCTGCCACCGCAGTGCAGTTCCAACCATAGCGAGATGAACGCCCTTCCTCAAGAGCTCATGGGGATGCTGACCCCTCAGGGCATCCTGCCTTTCTCGGATTTTGTGGGCAGAGACAAGGCACCGCAAGGCCTGATGGTCACTGGCAGCAGAGCATCCAGGGATGTCTTAGTTCCAAGTGACAGTGTCCAAAAGAGGAGCCACTGCAGGCTGTCCCAACCTCCCATTCCTCTGTGAATGGAGAATGTGCCCTCACCCCCTTCATCCCCAGAGCAACACCCTTCTCCTTTGGCAGCATGGGGAGTGTCCACAGAGGGAAGGACCACATGGAGGCCAGGCTTGAATGCAGCAGAACTTTAATGAGTCAAAACAGGGAAACAAAGTCACTCCAAGTAAAGCAGAGCAGTGCAGGGACCCCTGGAAGCAGTCAAGAGTCTGTGGTCCTTGGCCATGGAGAAGTTCCAGCGTGCTGTCTTTCTGCCTGCCCCATAGCTAGAGGAGACAGATGGTGCCCACCAGGCTGCTCTTGGTGAGACCTTGCTGCCAAGGGGAACCAAAGCAAACAAGGAAGAGGGAGAGAAAAACAAAGCCATCCAGCTATAGTGAAATCAACATCCAAAGACTCGATCCTCTGCCCAGCACCATCTTCTGAGTTCCTCAGGATCTCTCAGTGGGGTGTTTCTAGCATCTTTCTCAGAGGAGGCACCTCCTGCCACCATAGCGGCTGGAAATGCCAGAGAGGTCACAGCACCCAGAGGTGATGGGCACTCCATCACAGCTGAGGATGCTGCCAACAGCAGCAGAGGTGGACGAGCCCACAACGGTGTTCTGTGGGAAGGAGCTGAGGATGGGGCCGGGCAGGGTCACCACCACAGCAGGCGGCTCAATGACGACGGTGGAGTTCTGGCACTGCCTGACACAGGGCTCGTTGCAGCTGTTGGCCAGCGGGGTCGGGCCACATGGCCGGCATGGCAGGCACTGGTTGTAGCAGGACATGTCTCTAAGGGTGGAGGTGCACCTGGAAGAGAGGGCAGGGAGGAAGCAGAGCACAGGGGTGGGTGAGGAGCAGCCTGCTATCTTCTGTGTCACAAAGGAGCCAAGGGCACTCCTGAGTGGGGAGTTGGAAGCTGGACCCACACAGACTTTATCACCCTGCAAAGAGCAGCCTGGTCCAGGGAGTCTCTCTCCTAACACGTAAACCAAAAGTCCTCTCAGCCCTGTCCCAGTGTCACCCTAATGAGACGTCCTCTCCATATCTCTTTCCCATAGTAACATGCTTCAAGCCCCAGCACAGGACAGAGCCAGTATCAGCTGAGAGGTCCATCAAGGAAATCTCTCACTTTGGAAGAGGAGGAGAAGGGGCTCCAGACTCACCTGGTTCTCAAGGAGAAGGAGACAGGAGAAGAGGATGAGAGAGCAGGGGCTTGGGCAGGCTTTTATACCTGCCCTGCGTTGCCACAGGACCAGAGGCACCCTTTGCAGAGGTAACAATTTTCTGACAAGCTCATCTTGCATGCAAAACATCACAGCTAATGATACGGGCTGTGCTTTCTTTTCCAACACTGCTGCCTTTTCATTTCCAGGTTTGTGCCATGCCCATTCCCTGATGAAGGCTTCTTCTGAGCGCTGGGATGAAAGGCTCCAGGATTTCTAGGGCAGGAATGCAGCAGTGCAGACAGAAGGCTCAGCCCAAGTGCTGGATGGGTCCAGCGCAGACAAGTGACGTTAGCCTGGGTCACTGTGTTGGGTCTGTTTGCAGTGCTGTTCTCAGGAAGAAGCTCCTGCCGTCCTTAGCTGGACCCCCAAGGGATGGCTTGTATGACCATGTGCCACCTCCATCTCTTTCCTTCCCTCCTCAGCTCTCCCCCATGCTCACTTGTTCTTGCCTCCCCAGGTGTGTGGGTTGTGCTGCTAGGTTTTGACCCCATCCTGCCTAACACTGCCCTCAGGAAAAAAATTCTTGCTGGTTTTGGCTCATCCCCTCTCTGTGCATCTGTGAGTACACAAAAATTGCCATGCGCTTGCCTGGGGCCTTGTCCTTCCCCAGAGTGCTCTAGCCCTGCTGCTGTTGTTCCTAGGTGTCCTTAGCCAAGTCCATGGTTCGTTGTGTTCCTATGTGTGTTCCTGTCTTGTGTGCTTTTGTGAGCAGCTGGGTTTGTGTGGATGGGTGTGGGAGCACAAATTTGTGCATGATTCCATGCCAGTGTGCAGGAGACTGTGCCTCTGTATGGGGGGGGGGGGGGGTGTGTGTGTGTGTGTGTTCATGTGTCTCCTTGTGCGTTCCTCATCAGGAGGGAATGTGCTGCTTATGGCAGGGACACTCTCCACTACTGTGTCCATGAACACCACAGAGCAGCAGGTTCAAAAGATCTGAAGGAGCCGGAGTGCAGCTGAGAGGTGATGACACCAGCCTGCTAGAGATCTGTCCAGGGAAAAGGCCCTGAAATGCAGCCCCTGCCTCCTGACTCCTCTTTTTCCTGCCCCTCCAAAGCTCATGCTCCGCTGCTGCTGATTTTAGGTCCCAACAAGGATGGTTTCACTCCAGCTTGGATCCCTAGTTTTATTCAGTGTGACAACATTGGGAGTGTCTCAGCGTGGCTGGCAGTCCCCACTCCCTGCCTCTCCAGACACCACCACAGCTGCTCTCCCCAGCGATAGAGAGTTCAAAAGGATGAGGTTTGCTTTATGGGCATGGAGAATGGCTGAGGAATCCTGCTGACCCTGTGCTGGCCATCCCTGAGTGCCCCCTCTCATGTCCCAGCCAATGTCAAACGTGCAACTCATTGACCTGGTGCTGTGTCAGGCAGGGACTGGGACCTTGTCCCATGGAGATACTGAATGCAGGGACCACAAAGCCTGGCATTGCTGTGCTCTGAGGAGAACGACAGACTCTCTGTCTTTCACAGGAAAGCCAAAGAGCTGATGACTGCTTTGGACTTCAGCCTACAAAGACTTTCATGCCCCCCATTGGACTCTCCCTCTGAGTGCCCAGCAACTGCTCCTGGGAAGCAAGGGACATTGGATCTGAGCCACATCCCCCAAAGCCTGATGCTGTCCCACAGGCATGTCCAAAGCAGTCATCTGACCCTCTTTCAAACACGGGCTGTCCACAGTGTGTAAAGTTCCTGAGACCATCTCCTGTCCTGAATGTCTGCCTGCCTGGGCTCAGGTCCAACTTGGAGGCAGTGCTGTTGAGGGCTTCCCTCCTTCCCTGTAATGGCCTTTGGTGAGATGAGGGCCAGGGAGTTCTTCTGGAAGAGCTCAGCCAGGGCTGATTCCCCTCTCTGTGGAGCTGTTTTTGAGCTGAGGCTGCAGTGTAGCCAAGGGCCCACCTCAATGTTTTCTCAGGAGGGTTCATTAAGAGGATGATAAGGTGGGTGGAAAACTGGCTGGACAACCACGCTCCAAAAGTTCTGACCATGAAGAAACGGGTGACTGGAAGCTTACAAAGACTAAAAAGGGCACAGGCAAGGTTTTGCTCCTGAGGGAGGAACCAGCCCATGTGGTCATGCAGGCTGGGGGCTGGCTGCCTTGGCAGCAGATGCACAGAAAAGGATGTGTGGTTTTAGGAGACACCCAGCTGAACGGGAGACAGCAGTGTGCCCTTGCAGCAAACGGGACCAACTGCATCCTGAGCTGTGTTAGTCAAAGTGAGGCCAGCAGGTGCAGGAAAGTGACCCTGTCCCTCTGGCCCTTGTGAGACCACCACTGGAGTACTGCATCCAGGTTGGGGCTCCCTGGTCCAAGAAGGATATTGACAGAGTGAAGCAAGTCCAACAAAGGCCACCGAGCTGATTAGGGGGGCTGGCAAACATGATGTGTGAGGAGAGGCTGAAGGAACTGGGCCTGCCCACCTTGGAGAAGAGCTGTCTCAGGGGACACCTTCTTGCTTCTACAACTACTGAATCAGAGGGGACAGAGAAAATGGACCAAGACACTGGAAGTGCTCAGCATTAGGAGTGGAGGCAATGGACATCAGCTGGGATACGGAGAAATCGGATTAAGCAGTAGCCTAAAAGAAAGAACAACAACTGGAAGGTGTTTCCCAGGGAGGTTGTGCAACCTCCATCCTGGGAAGTCTTCAAGGCTGGACTGCATATGACCTTGAGCAACCTGATCTAATGGGATCTGTTCTGAGCATGGGATTGATCTAGATGACCTCTGGAGGCCCCTTCTCACCTACCTTCTGACTGTGTACCTTTCACGGTGCCCTACCTGACCCCTGCGTGCCCATGTCACACTTGTGCTCACATCCCCTTTACCATGACACAACTTTTAGGCATTGTGCTGGGAGTGCAGAGAGGCAGCTGGAGGGAGGCTCTGGGCCTCCTCCCTGCCATCCGCAGGGCATCAGTGGCTGCTGTTTCCAGCCCCTGAGCTCAGAGACAGCTCTGGGAAGCTGGTCCACCTCCTGGTCAGGGTCCTACAGCTGTTCCAGGCTGCAGCTGGCGCTGTGCAGGCTTCTCCTCGTTGAGGGGTCGTTGCTGGAGGATGGGGAGAGTCGGACTGGCAGGAGGCAAACTTCTGCGGGTGCAGAGCCACGGAGCACTCTCAGCCCGGTCGAGACACCGAGCGTCACTGTGGCAGGGCTCAGCCCCGGGGCGGAGTTGGTGGAGGCGGAGAGGGGAGGGGAGGGGAGGAGGCACCGTGGGCGGAGCAGAGAGCCGGGGCTGGCGGGGTGCAGCGAGGCGCGGGCGGCGGAGCGGCGGGATGCGGCGGTGCCGGGGCGCAGGGCTGGCGGGGCTGGCCGCGGTGCTCCTGGGTGCGTGGGGCTGGCGGTGGTGGCGGGGCGCTGGACCTGGGGCTGCTTGGGACCGGCGCTGGGCAAGAGGCTCGCCTCTGGCCCTCCTGCTTCTCTCTTTCTCCCTTCCTCTTCCCGTCTTCTCCTTCCTTTCTCCCCTCAATGACTCCCCCCTTCCAACTCTCATTCCTACACTCATCTCTCCACCAATTCTTAATGGGCACTGCCATTACTGCACATGTCGACAGCCTCTGGAAACCCTGCACCTCATCATCTCTGTATGGTCCTGGCTGCTTCTGCAGGATTTGTTCTGGGAAATACCAGGCAGGGCTGCGTAGAAAGCAGATTTTCAGGTTTTTTTCTTTTTTTTTTCTCCTTTCTGGCAGTGGCTGTGGGCAGAGCCCAGGTGCAGCAGGAGCCGTCGGCAGAGACCACCGAGGGCACCGGCATCAACATCACTTGCTCACACCCCAACATACAGACAGGAGACCTCATCTACTGGTACCGTCAGCTCCCGGGCCGAGGCCCCGCATTCCTCACGTTGGGCAGCAAAGGGACCAAAGAGGTGCCGGACCCGCCGGGGCGGCTGTGGGTGGCGGCAGACCGCCGGTCCAGCGCCCTGTGGCTCGCCCGGCCCCGGCGCGGGGACGCGGCGGTGTATTACTGCGCCCTGAGAGACACGGGGAGAGGAGCCGGGGCTGCGGCCGGGCACGAACCACGAAGCAGGAAGGGCGGCGGGCGGGGCCGGGCGTGTGTGTCGGGGGCGGGGGGACAGCCCCGGCCGGGCCCGCCAGGGGGCGCTGCCGCTCCGCCCGCCGGGGCCGCCTCGCCCCGCCCGGCGCCGCCCGGCCCCGCGCCCCGCGCCCCTTCCCCCGCCCGACCGGCACCGGCACCGGCATCGGGCCCGCCGAGGCTCCGCAGACCCCGCGCCACGCAGCCCTGCCAGGGACGTGCCCCCGACGCGGATCCAGAGACGTCCCCCGGGTAGAAACCTTCTCCCGCCCCTCACCCCATGCTCACCCCCGCACTCCCACCGGGGCGCAGACAGAAATCCCCCGGCACGGTGCCGGCAGCGGGGCAGGAATCGCGGCCGGAGCGGTGGCGGTGTCCGGCGGTGCCCGGGCAGGAGCGATTGCAGCCGCCGGCCCCGCTGGCTCCCGTAGAGGAGCAGCGCCTTGCTGCTGTGCAGGGGGAGGCGGGCAGCAGAGATCCTCCTGCCCACGGGCAGCCGGACAGCCCTCGGTCCTGCCGCAGGGACCGGCCACTGCTGACAGGGAACACGCAGGGCCTCTCTCGCCCTTCTGACGTGCCCCACTAGGTTAGCCAAGGCGACCCTGAGCAGGTGCTTTCATCTGTTCTCTAAACACGGGCACTCCTCTCACAAGTGGGGAATGAAAAGCTTTCCTGCCAAAAGAACACCGAAAAAGGGGTGGGAGGGGATGTTTCACATTTTGCTACTTTGTCAAAGCTGGGACATCCAATGTGCACCGGAGTCCTCCAGCTACAGGCTGTCACAGACCTTCCCAAAGGTTCCTGCCAGTGTTACAAAGTCATCAAATGGAGTCAGGAGTTCAAGCTCCACACCCACAGGAGAAGGCAATGTCAGGGTCACGGGCTCCTTCAAGCACTCCCCACAGTGGCTCAGTGTTGAGATCACGAGCTTGTTTGACAGGATTCAGAGCCTTTGGACTTGAGGCCCAGCAGACAGGCTAAGAGCTTGGACTGGACACACTGACGGCAGCGTCAAGGGATGCCAGGTTCCTAGGTGGTGAGTGAGTCAGACACAGATTTGCTAAGTTGCCCAATGGAGCAGGAGGCCTCTGGGAAGAGACCATAGGCTCCAGGCAGTCCCCAGGGACCTCTGTGTGTCTCGAGTAGCTGAGAGAGCTGTTCAAAGCCCATGGTCAGAGGCTTCCAAGGCACAGAGGGAAGGATCAACCCTGCTCCCTGTCCCAGCTGGGCTTCGTAACTGTGTTTCCAGAGAACTCCTGGCAGGTGGACAAACAAGGCACAGCAACAGGCACGGCCAGGCGAGCACATGGATCAGACACAAGTTCCCATGGATCGACCCCTCTTGTTCCTGCCTCCATCTGTCCCCATGCTTGCTCCAGGCCAAACTCACTTGATCCTTCCCTTTCCCTGCCTCTCATCCTTCCCCTAAACATCCCAAGTCTTGCAAAATCCCCAAATCCTTTTCCACAGAGTCCCGTAAGGAGTCCAATACACTTATAGGCAGAAACACTGTTGAATTCAGAAGGTGATCCTCTCCTCTCATCCACCTGGGGGGTGTCGTCCCCACACAAGAGGTCGACTCTGATACCTGAAAGGAGGTGGAGTAGAGGTCTGTGAAGAACAGGGTTGTGCTGGATGTCCTCCCACCAGAGAGAAGCAGTGTCTCTGACTCTGTGTGGGATGTCTACAGCAGGTGCTGTTCCCAGAGACATTTGAAAAGGGAGAGAACTCCCCTGTGGGGGGAGAGAGTCAGACACCTAGATCTCGGAGCTTTTGCCTCTTCCTGGTTCTACCTCCTTTCAGACACTACGGAGGGGCAGGATACACTGGAGTGGCTGCAAAAGGGCCTGTCTCCATCCCTGAGAGAGGTGGGTGCAGGCTCCTGTCTCTGGCTGAGCACTGACTGGCAGGAGATGTTCATCACGGACACTCCTCCCCCGCAGGGGACTTGATGGGCTGGTTGTGATCTCCAGGAGAAGCAAAAAGCAGGAAAACAGCCTGCAGCCGTTAATTTTGTTCTTAACAGAAGAAAATAGTAGAAGATAGTGCTGTGTTTTGGATTTATGATGAGACTAATGTTGATAGCACACTGAAGCTTTTACTTGCTGCCAAGTAGTCGAGGACTTTTCAGCTTCTCATACTGGCCTGCCAAGGAGAAGGCAGGGGGCACCCAAGAAGCTGGGAGAGGACACAGACACGGCAGCTGACCTAAACTGGCCAGACTTTTCCTACTGCAGCCCAGGATGCTGTTGGCCTTCCTTGCCCCCAGGCTGCATTGCCACAGCAGACTCAGGAACAACCCTGAGACACTGAAACTGAATGGGACACAGCAGTGAGTATTCAGGAGAAGTATCCCAGCTGCATGTCCAGTTCTAACTCTTCCCTCAGCATCCACCAATGACCACCGTTGGAGAACAGCATGGTGCTCCTGTGGCTTTCCCTCCTAGCCAAAGAAGCCTAAGGAAGACAAATGTCTTCCCAGCCCGGCATCTGGGGATCAGTGAAAGCCTCACCTTGTGAGCAAGACCCATCAGCCAGCACGGGACAAGATTCCCTGTTCAATCACTTGAGCTGTCCCCCTGCTTCTCATGTCTCTCCTCCAGCTCTGGGGACTCACCAGTGCTTGGGTGGGGGGAGTCGTTGTGTCCCTGAGTCCCAGAGGGTCCTCTGTCCAATGGAAAGCTGCTGATGTCTGCAGTTCTGTGATTTAGTTTGTTCATGTGTGCATGTTTCTCTTGTGATGGTCTGTCTGGTTTAGAAAGCAAAGAGCTGACCCTGGAAAGCATCTGTGCTGGAAGCTGACAAAAGCAGTGATGGTAGCAGGCCAGGATGTTCTCATCAATGGAGTGATGTCAGCTCAGTAGGCCATGGCATCAGGTGTTTGCAGTGAGGGCTTCTGAGGTGACAAAGAAAGCTGAGTCTCTGCCCCTGGAGAAAAATATCTCTGTAGGGTACTGGGAGGTGGATGAGAAGCCCCATTCCCACCTGGATGGGGTAAGAATGCGGTAAGAATGATGAGATTTGGATCCCACCTGGAGGTGCAATTCAGGTCTGTCCTCATGCTGGGCTGTACTCAAACATCTCTGAGGGTGGATTCAGGATCTTGCAGGAAAGGCAGGACATCTGGGAAGGCAAACAATAGATATGTTGGAATATGGGGGCGCACACTAATGCCTTCTAGAATGACATTTCACAGGACCTGAGTGCTTTTCTACACCCACCTTCCACCTGAAACTCACTGCTCATTTGGCCAGCCTTTCCCTTTTCCTTCATGTTTGTAACTTCTTGAAAGTGACTGCCATGGCGTAGCATTGCTGCAAGGAGACGTTTTGGAGACTGAGCTCAACATAGGGCTTCCCTCCAGAGCCTTGCCTCCAGAAACCCACTTTTCTGTGGGCTCAGGAGCCTTTCAGTGTCTGGAGGAACTCACACACCTGAGCAAGTTCAGCAGAGGCCACTGTCAGGGCATGTGGAAGGTGAGAGTGACTGGTTCTCTAAGGTGGTCAGATCGAGTCCCTTTCCCTTTCACAGGGAAGAGGAACTAAAAGGGACAGTGACAAACAAAGCACACAAGGACACCAATCTCTGAGTAAGTGATAAGGGAGCCAAGGAGGGAGATCAGAGCTCTTCAGCCTCTGCTTGATGGGCCATTAGGAAACTGCGGGTGTGGCTTGGAAGTGGGTCAGGCTGAGCTTTGGAAGTGACAAGAAGGGACAGGAGGAACATGAGGATTATGGATGTTTGAGCGGGGTCCTGCAGGACTAGGCAACACTTCTTAAGCAATGCTGAGGGGAAAGGTCGAAGGTGGGGGCATGGAGGGGACTGGGGAGGAGCACTGGGAGGCAAGAGAAAGGATAAGAGGAGGTACCTGCACCCAAGCAGGGGCTGGTCAGTGCACTTGTTGGGAGGAGCCCTGTGCCTCTTCACCACAGTCCCTCCCCCAGCTGCCTTATTAAATCCTTTCTGAACCATCCTTCTGTGCAACATCACTCCTTTTGCCGCTTGTGAGTGGCAGTAAACAGAGAGAGTGGTGTGAAAGAGAGATCTGGGTGCCAGTAACTGGGCAAACAACCAATGGCCATAGGGATTGTAGGCCTGGGTGCCAGCACCTGAGCAGGCCAGGGTGTGTGCAGCAAGGTCTCAGTGCCAGCAACTGGAGAAGAGGCCTCTGGTCACAGAACCTGTCGGTGTCTGTGCCAGCAGCTGAAGCGACCTGGGTGTAAGCCAGGTGTGAATGCCAGCAACTGGAGAGGGAAGAGCGTGTCACAGGGGTAATACATCTCACTGTCAGCAACTGGAGGGACCGCATTGCACGTGTTTTTGTGGGAGGTCTAAAAACCAGTGACTTGGAGGGACCTCGGTGTGTTTCTCATTTCTCTTAGTGAATTTAACCCAATGTGCATGGGTGCATATGTGGAATTTGCTAGCATAGTTCAAGCTGGTGTAGGCAGTGAGTGGGAGGAAAAGCTGCATCTAAAACCTGAGCCAGAGGTGGGTGAGGGAGCCCACGGCCAGCACAGGGATATTAGACAGGCTGATATTACCAAGCCATGGTAATGTTTGAGGGATCTGCAATTGTGAGGGTGATTGTGAGAGGAGTGGGTGATTGCATGTATCTGCTATTGAACAAGAGTCTGGCCTAGCCAGAGAGAAGGAAACCACTCCCATGCTGGGTAAGAGGGCCTGGGCTCCAGCCCCTAGATGGCTGAGGACCTCTGATGACACTGGAGAGATGCATGAATATGAGTGTGCTAGTGACTCCAGAGGGTGAGGGTGTGTGCATTTTGGCTAGGGAACTGTGTGTCACAGACATACTGGAGACAGTCCAACAAAGGGCTATGTAGAAGATGAAGAGGAGCCTGGAGCATCTGTGACACGGTGATCAGCTGAGCAAGCTGGGTCTGCTCAGCACAGAGAAAAGAAGTCTCAGGGGAGATCTCATCAATATGTACAAATACCTGAGGGAGGCTTTGAAGAGGGCAGTGCCAGGCTCTTCTCCATGGTTTCCAATGAGAGGGCAAAAGGCATTTGACACAACTTGAAACAAAGAAGGCTCTCTCTGAACACCAGGACACCCTTTTTCACTGTGAGGGAGCACAGGCACAGGATGCCCAGAGAGCTTATGGAGCCTCCATCCTCGGAGGTACTCAAAATCCATCTGGACATGATCCTTTGCAACCAGCTGGAGCTCACCCTTCCTGCAGTGAAGTTTGGACCGGCTGATCTCCAGATGTCCCTTCCAGATTTACCA
Organism: Grus americana; assembly: GCF_028858705.1. NCBI lineage: Eukaryota > Metazoa > Chordata > Aves > Gruiformes > Gruidae > Grus > Grus americana. The sequence goes on along the minus strand of NC_072873.1, from coordinate 6,986,235 downwards.
AATCTGTTTCTGTAACAGGAGGCCTGAAAAGAATCTGAGTGAACTGGCTTTCTGCAGCCTTCAAAAGAGAAGCTTAAGAGAGACCTTTTTGGTGCTTCTAACGCTTGAGTGGAGGATGAAGGGCCAGATGGAGCCAAACTCTTCTTCAGCACAGCAATAGAACAAAAGGCAGTGGAAACACTGTGGGACAGGCAACTGCCTACCAGAGATTTGGGATTGTGGTCTTTTTTTTTTTTTTAACGACGAGGGTGGAGCGTGGGTGTTGATCGATCCCAGTAAGAATGGGACTGTGGCTCCACAGAGTGTTGGTTGAAATACCATTAATTGGACATAACAAAAGAAAGTAAAAGGGGAAAGTACAGGTGATGTGATGTCCCTTCAGATCCTGGGAACCCTGAGTCATGGAGCATGAGGTGGAGCTTGAGTTGGGGTTTAGCACATAGCGCAAATCCTGCCCTTGCTGAGACTCGCTGGCATTGTTGTCTTTTGAGTTTTCACGGGATTTTATTAGAAATAAATCACTCCTTATTTCTACTGCTGAGCAAAAGGACATTTATATGAAAGCACGGTGCTTCCCTCCCAGATCAAGACAACGACATGTTGGTGGCAACGTTGCCAAATTTGCCAAGAGATACATACAGCTCAGCACAGCCCAGGTCTGTGCCTACCCAGGTCACATTAATTTAACAAGAAGGAACAGTTTGTTCTCTCTACCATGCCTGGTGCATGGGATCAGTTTGGAGTTAACCTGGAAAGGACGTGGTGGTAGGGCACCCCATCTGCAGTACCCCACCCCTTCACATGCCCTTTCAGCTCTGGGCTGCAGGGCTATTGCTATCTCCATCCTTCACAGTGCAGCACTCCAGTGGGTGCCCCATGTGCTCCCTGGGAGTAGGGGGTGGCCCCCTGATCCCTCACCCTGTTCCCTGCTGACCCCTCACCCTTTCCCCTGGAGTAGAAGTAGGTTGTCCTTGTCATCTCTGTGGTTGTGGCAGACCCCCTCTCCTCTCTCGCACTGTGTGTTATCCCAGCAGAACAAGACACAGCCAGAAGCCCTGGGCTGCTGCAGAGCAGGGCTCCTCTCCTGTCGTGGGGGATTGGGGGGAGAGGACTTATTCCCAGGCAGCTGAGGAAAGAAAGGGGAGACGTGAGAGAAACAGGAGAGCCTTCTTTTCCCAGAAGAAATAGCAGTGTCCCCAGAGAGCTAAGGACTCCAGAGGGAGATGTGAAACTGAGGGGAGGATGGAGCCCCTCATTGTGGAAATGTTCAGAATGTCAGTGGCTGAGGGAGCCACAGGTGTTGCTGCTGCAGGAGGGAGAAACCCAGAAGGCGCATTTCAGGCACAGGAAGAACAGATCATTTCTCTTCCCTGCTTCTTCATCTGCTCCCTCATCAGAGTCATTTCTGGCAGCTGAGTTATCTTGGGGCTGGAGGTGGTTTTCTGACACTCTCTCACTCAACAGACAGGTGGCTTGGTCTTGGCATGCACCTTGGCTATCTCCTCTTCACAGCCTTCCTGGGCCAACTGCTGGATAAGTCCTGTCTTTCTAGAAATGCATACTTCTCCCAAGGAAACTGTTGCCAGCCTTATCAGGATCGTGAAGATTCAATAACTTTGAATAACAGGAAAACGCTGGGACATGTTGCCTCACACTTGTGGTTTTGCACCAGTTCCGTCAAGATGCTCTTACTATTGGAAACAAACTTAGAAGAGAGAGGAGAGGTACTTCAGACCACTTCACCACCTTTTCTCTCCCTTTCAAACCACCTCTCTCTGCTTCGGTCTTCTGATCCACCTGCTGTCACCAGAGGAGATCTCAGCTCTCTCCGCAGCCCCACATTTCTCCCTTTCCAATGCAAGTGAGCAAATCCTGCCAAAGCTATCCCAGGGACTTTTAAGCTCTCATCCCATTGACATTAACAGTGTGTCCCACTCTGCCTCCTGGCTGGCACATACCTGACATGGCTTCCAGTTTCCTCCTGCTTGGCAACACAGCCAGGGCTCCCTCTTTTCAAGCTTAGTATTGCATGTGCTCAGGGAGCTAGGACCCTTCAGAGATGACAGGGATAGGGAAGCAGGATGAATCGTTTTGCCAGAGCTCCGTGGGCTCCTCAACATGTGTGAGGGCTGCTGGTCCCAGCACAGAAAGGCCAAGTGTTACAGCCTGTTCCTTGGTCCTCTGGGCAGTAGGAGCAGGAGTAGGAATGATTAGCAGGGACACAGCACAGCTCTCCTCAGGGTCTATGGTGGCCTGAGAGCTCTGACCTCCTGCCCGAAATTACTCTCCAGCTGGCTGTCCCCAGGCCCCAGGATTTTCCTGCAGGGCAAAGGACAGAGAGCCTTCTCCACCAGGGGTTTGCATTCTCTCCTGGCTTGCTTCCTGAAGCCTTTCCCTGCAGAGCTGCTGACCTTCACTTTCTTCCAGGCACCATGGGGCAGACCACCATCACCCAGCAAGAAGGACAAGTCACAGTCATAGAAAGACACCTTCCAAACAAGCTGCACCTACCAGACCTCCTGCATTTGAGGCTCTCCCTGGTACCAGCAGAGGAGAGGCCAAGCTCCCCAGCTGGTCTCATGTCACACGGCGCTGGCCCCAAGCGCAGTGCCCGTATCACCATGTTTCCCATTACCACAAGGAATACACAGCTTCCTGTGGCTGGAGGAAGTCGAGTCCACAATGTAATGTTTCCTGTCCATTCCAGACATCAATTTATGCAGATGGGCTCTTAAATATTCCCACAGCACACTACATGAAGATGAAGTCTTCTTATTGTCAGTGATGTAAATATACACAGAAAGCTCTGCTGTCTGGTAAAGTACAAGCTGCACATATGTGAGCCACTGCATTTAATTATTATCAGTTTGTTCATCCTGACCACTGTTAAGCACAGGAGGCTCATCCATCCTCCCCAATGGCAACTGGGTTTCTCTTGTCTCGAGACAGAGACACCTTAAAGCTGCTTCCATTACATTATTTCCCTCCTGAATTTCAGCCATGGCAGTTGATGTAAAGAGCTGCTGTATCTTTGCCTTCTCCTATCTGCATGACTAATGATAAACCAGAACAAATGCAGACAAAGAAAAACTCGACCCAGGCAGCTCCCAGCATGGGGCATCCATGGGCCCTCAATTCCCCTGTGCTCTCTGAGGAGACAGCCCCAGCCTCAGCCTCATATCAGCAGGTGTCTCATCTACTCCACTGGCAGAAAGAAAGAGTGCATGACTACCTCCCTGGTGGTTGCCGTGATCTCCTTCAGGGAGACCTGGGGATCTGTAACCAGCCCTCCCAGCTCCTGTGCAAGAAACAATACCGCGGCAGAGGATTGTGTGTCTGCTTCCAGCCCAGATTCCTGCAGGCTGCAAATGTTGAGGTCTGCACACTGAAAAGAGCTTAAACCAATGAAGTTGCTCCCAGGTTATTTGCTGGTAAAGGTATTCTCTTCAAAAGCCAACCTCCCACCCCACAAAGAGCAGCTGAGAGGAAGAGATTTTGTATCAGCGTGTCAGTGTTTCAGTTCACATGTCTGTGTTGAACTAGTTGCCTCCCCTCTCAGTAGCTTTGCCTTCCTCCTCTTGTGAGGAGTTTGAAGATGTGTGGGCTCAGAAAGTGGGTCGAGCGTCTGCTGCCAAACCAACCCTTGAGCAAGGCCTTGGGCAGAGGTGTTTCAGCAAGTTCAACACTTTGCTGCAGCAGTTCAGTAGGTCCCCTTCCACAGGGGGGGAAGGTGGTGTCCAACCCCTCTGTGCATCAAAGCAGTCATTTGGAAAGCTTCTGGCCACCCTTGGGTCACACAGGCAGCAGCCCCAGCCTCTCTTCCTGCTGTGCCTCTCTCCTGCTTCCCTCTCCCCTCTGCACAGAAAATTGTGCTAGCCTTCAAGGTCACCTGCTGAGCTACCTCCTAGCAGACCTCCATGCAGACTAGGAGGCACATCCATGCCCAAGAGGAGACTGCCGGCCTCCCACTGCCATACTGCAGTCCCATGGCTGCTCACTCGAGGTCACCACTGATCAGGCTCCCCAACCACAGGACATGCTCAAGAGGGCATTTCTAGGGAGAGGCAAAGCATGGCAGGCCACTGGCTCTGGAGCAGCCTTCCTCAGTTCCCAGGAACAGTGCCTTAAAAGGGCCGACAGCACTGTATCCCACACTCCCCGTACTCTGCAAACAGTGAAGAATCCCCTTTTGCCTCCACTCTGAGCACCCCACCCTAGACTTACACCTTGCTCACTGAGCGCTTGGGACAGTGTCCAGAGAGGGAAGGACAACACAGAAAGAGGCTGGGCTGCAGCAACACTTTCATGCCACAAAAGACAACAATGAAGTTAGTATGAGAGTTGTGCCACCGTGAAGAGAGCACCGGGCACAGTCAAGATTAGGTATCCTTTGGCTGTAGCAGAGTTCCTGCAGGATGTCCCTCGGCTTGCCCTGAGGAGGCAGGGGTGCTGCAGGTCCCTCCTAGGCTGGCCTGGGTAGACCAAAGGGGATGAGAAGCCAACATGGAGAGGAGAGAGCAAGGACAGAGCAGAAGGAGGGAAAGGCAGGCATGACCCATGCTTTCAGGCTGATCCCATCCAGCCTTACATTGCAAGGAGAGTCAGAGATGCTCAATCTCTCTGAACGAGAATGGCCAGGAACTCCATCCTCCCTTCACTCACATGTCAGCACACATAAATATACATGAGCATGCACACCCAGGTACAGAATCACAGAATCACAGAACGGTAGGGGTTGGAAGGCATCTCTGGAGATCGTCTAGTCCGTGTTCCAGTTTGTGCCCGCTGCCCCTTCTCGTGTCTCTGGGCACCACTGAAAAGAGTCTGGCCCCATCCTCTTGACACCTGCCCTCTAGATATTTAGAAGCATTTAGAAGACCTCTCAGTCTTCTCCTCTCCAGGCTAATCAGACCCAGCTCTCTCTGCCTTTCCTCATAAGAGAGATGCTCCAGTCCCCTCATCAGCTTTGTCCCCCTCCACTGGACTCTCTCCAGTAGCTTCTTGTCTTTCTTGAACTGTGGAGCCCAGCACTGCACACAGTATTCCAGATGTGGACTCACCAAGGCAGAGTAGAGGGGGAGGAAAACCTCCCTCGACCTGCTGGCCACACTCTTCTTAATGCACCCTAGGATACTGTTGGCTGCCTTGGCTTCAAGGGCTCATTGCTGGCTCATGGTTAACTTGTTGTCCACCGGGACTCCCAGGTCCTTCTCCGCAGCATTGCTTCCCAGCAGGTCAACCCCTAACCTGTACTGGTGCCTGGGCTTGTTCCTCCCTAGGTCCAGGACCCTACACTTGCCCTTATTGAATTTCATTAGGTTCCTCCCCACCCAACTCTCTTGCCTGTCCAGATCTCGCTGAATGGCAGCACAGCCTTCTGGTGTGTCGGCCACTCCTCCCAGTTCAGAATCGTCAGCAAGCTTGCTGAGGGTACACTCTGTCCCCTCGTCCAGGTCATTGATGAGTATATTGAACAAGACTGGACCCAGTACTGACCCCTGGGGCACACCGCTAGCTACAGGCTTCCAACCAGATTCTGTGCCACTTATCACAATCCTCTGAGCTCTGCCATTCAGCCAGTTCTCTACCCACCTCACTCACCACTCATCCCACCCACACTTCCTAAGCTTGCCTACGAGGATGTCATGGGAGATGGTGTGAAAAGCTTTACTGAAGTCAAGGTAGACAACATCTACTGCTCTCCCCTCGTCCACCCAGAAGGCTATCAGATTGGTCAGGCATGATTTCCCCATGGTGAATCCATGTTCACCACTCCTGATAACCACCTTCTCCTCCACATGCTTATTGATGACCCCCAGAATGAGCTGTTCCATCACCTTTCCAGGGATGGAGGTCAGGCAGTCTGGCCTGTCGTTTCCCGGGTCCTCCTTCTTGCCCTCTTTGGAGACCAGAGTGACACTGGCTTTCCTCTAGTCCTCAGGCACCTCTCCCGATCTCCATGACCTTTCAAAGATGATGGAGAGTGGCATAGCAATAACACCTGCCAGCTCCCTTGGCACTTGTGGGTGCATCCCATCAAGGCTCATGGATTTCTGAGAATCCTAGAATGCTTTGGGTTGGAAGGGACCTCAAAGATCAGGTAGTTCCAACCCCCCTGCCATGGGCAGGGACACCTTCCACGAGACCAGGTTGCCCAAAGCCCCATCCAACCTGGCCTTAAACACTTCCAAGGAAGGGGCATCCACAACCTTTTTGGGCAACCTGTTCCAGTGCCTTACCACCCTCACAGTAAAAAAATTCTTCCTAACATCCAATCTAAATCTACCTTCTTTTAGTTTAAACCCATTAGCCCTTGTCCTATCACTACATTCTCTGATAAACAGTCCCTCTCCATCTTTCCTGTAGGCCCCCTTTAGGTACTGGAAGGCCACGATTAGGTCTCCCCGGAGCCTTCTCTTCTCCAGGCTGAACATTCCCAACTTTCTGAGCCTGTCCTCATAGGAGAGGTGCTCCAGCCCTCTGATCATCTTTGTGGCCTCCTCTGGACTTGCTCCAAGAGCTCAGTGTCTTTCTTGTACTGGAGACCCTAGAACTGGATGAAATACTCCAGGAGGGGTCTCACACGAGCAGAGTAGAGGGGCAGAATCACCGCCCTCCACCTGCTCACCACGCTATTTTTGATCGATCCCACTGTCCTTGTCACTGACAAAGATGTTAAACAGCGCTGGTCCCGGTACCGACCCCTGAGGAACACCACTCCTCACTGTTCTCCACTTGGACACTGAGCCATTGACCACAACTCTTTGAGTGTGACCGTCCAGCCAATTCCTTATCCACTGAGTGGTCCATCCATTGAATCCATGTCTCTCCAATTTTGAGGCAAGGATGTCATGCGGGACAGTGTCAAATGCCTTGCACAAGTCCAGGTAGATGACGTCTGTCACTCTTCCCTTATCCACTAACGCTGTAACCCCGTCGTAGGCGGCCACCAAATTTGTCAGGCATGATTTGCCCTTAGTGAAGCCATGTTGGCTGTCACCAATCACCTCTTTATTTTCCATGTGCCTTAGCGTAGCTTTCCAGGAGGATCTGCTCCACGATCTTGACGGGCACAGAGGTGACACTGACTTGGACCTGGTGAGGCCCTGGTGAGGTCACACCTCTAGTACTGCATTCACTTTTGAGTCTCTCACTACAGGAAAGACATTGAGGTGCTGGAGCATGTCCAAAGAAGAGCACCAACGCTGGAGAAGGGTCTAGAGCACAAGTCTGCTGAGGAGCGGCTGAGAGAACTGGGGTTGTGCAGTCTGGTGAAAAGGAGGTTGAGGGGAGACCTTATTGCTCTCTATAACTGTCTGAAAGGATGTTGTAGTCAGGTGGGTGTCGGTCTCTTCTCCCAAGTAGCTAGTGATAGGACAGGAGAAAATGGACTCAAGTTGCACCAGGGGAGGTTTAGATTGGATGTTCGGAAAAATTATTCACCAAAAGGGTTATCAAGCATTGGAACAGGCTGCCCACGAGTGGGTCACCATCCCTGGAAGTATTTATAGGAGGCGTAGATGTGGCGCGTAGGGACATGGTTTAGCGGTAGACTTGGCAATGCTAGGTTAATGGTTGGAACTGATGATCTTAAAGTTCTTTTCCAACCTAAACGATTCTGTGATTGTATGCCTGGGGGAAGGCCAGGCACCACAGAACAGCTGTGTGGGGTTGGGCACTGGCTGCTGTTGTTGGGGCGCCCTGTCTAATGGAAGCTGCGTGCGTGTGAGACGCATGAGGGCCCTGGTGTGCGGCCTGGCCAGGCTGATTTCAACAGCAACCTGTGAGTGGCCTTAGCCCTGCACATCTGTGTACCTGCGGGGCTGTGCAGGGAACTCTTTAGGGGGTGGAGGGTGTATAGGGTGTAGAGGTGGAATTCCCTTCTTGACCTCTCCGAGCCTCCAGCAGTGCTGGGCTCCTCACTGGGGGATAGCAGTGATTGGGCTCTGCATCTGCAGGAGATGGCTCTGAGGCCAAGGGGCCATATCTGAGCAGAGACACCAGAATGTAGGGCCTGATCACCCCTGGCTGTGGAGGAGCTGAGTATGTCTTCCTCAGCTCAGAGGGACAGCGACTGGAAAGGCCCCACTGCCTTGTGTCCAACCCTCCCATTGCCCTGGGAATGGTGAAAAGTCTGCTTGTGTCCTCCCCTTCTCCCCCACCACCCAAGGCAAAGCCTGTCATCCTTGGAAACACGAGACAATGTCCTCCGAGAAAAGGATTGTGTGGAGGCAGAAGCTGTGATGCAGAAAACTTTAATGACTGTGAAGGGGGAAACAAGTTCAATTGTAGAGGAGGCTGCCGGTGCAGGGACAGCACCAGTCTGTGCCCATTGTCCACAGTGGAGATCGCACAAGGCATACATCTGCCAGTCCCACAGAGGGAGAGGGATCAGCAGGTGCCCCAGGTTGGCTCTGGGGGTCTTTAACCACCTAACTTTACATCCCCTCAGATGCTGGGCACCCTGAGCTGCTCTACATCAGTTGTGCTCACAGAATGGTTAATGTTGGAAGGGACCCCTGGAGGTCATCTGGCCCACCCCCACTTGCTCAAGCAGGGCCACCTATTGCCAGTTGCCCAGGATCGTGTGTAGGTGGTTCTTGAGCATCTCTAAGGGGGGAAACTCAGCCACCTATTCCAGTGCTCAGTCACTCCCACAGAAACATAGAACACTGTTGCCCTCTCACCAAGGCACAGGCACTGTGCAGATCCCATCCACAGAAGAGTTGACAGTTGAGGGTTTGGGTTTTTTTTCTTCAGAGGAAACAGCTCTATTCCTCATTTGAACTGTCAAACACTAAAACCATACCAGTTGTTTATTGCATGTGAACAAATACCGGGAGCTTTCACATCCTTCTTTCTCAGGCTGTAAACCAAGGCATTCAGCAGCAGAGTGAGAGCCATGTAAACAACTGCCACCGCTCTGTCTAGTGACCATTTTGAGGTCACTTTGCATGTAGGTGAAGGCACACGGGCCATAGAAACAGGCCACAACAATGAAACGGGAAGCATGTGTTGAGACAACTCTGCACTTGCCTTCCACACAGCAGAGTAGCAGGATGCTTCTCGCTCTGCACCTGTAAAAAGTGAGGATGAAGAGGAAGCAGGCAAGGGCCACACCACCAATACAGAAGATGATCATGGCCTTGTTGTCAGAAGTGCCAGCACAAGCCATGGCCAGGAGATCTGGTGCATCAGCAAAGAAGTGGCAGATGTGCCTGTGCCCACAGTAAGCCAAATAGGAGGTGAGCATTGAATGCGGAGCAGGAGGCAGGCAACCGGCCAGACGAACACAGCCTGATGCTTGATGGCCCCGTAGCACAGAGGGTTGCAGACAGCCAAGCAGTGGCCATGGGACATGCGAGGGTAGAGGAAGAATTGGTCCCTGCCCAGCAACTGAGAGGAGTACAGCTGGGCCATGCAGCTGTGGAAGGAGATGGGTATGCCCTCTGACCTGAGGAAGTTCTCCAGCATCTTTGGAAGGAAGGCACTTGAGAAGAGATACAGAATCTTTGGCCTTCAGTCATTCTGAGATATGCTTCAGGAGCCATAATTGCCTCTTGATGGAGGACATCAGTGTTGGGATTTCCATCCTTCCATTTCTACGCTTTTGTCGAGACTTTTCATGCAGGCAATCGCATATGAGACTGTAGTGGCTGCCAAGAGACATTTCAATCAATCAGAAGGGATGAGATTGACATGTAAAAAATACTCTCCCCCCTCAGAATGGCAGCCAATTCCTGAGCACAAATTCTCTGGAGGGACCCATGAAGCAGTCAAGAGCTCTGCCTTCCCCTTCAGCTCTCTTGGGAAGTGCACCAAGTAACCTTGTCCTTGCTGATCTTCACATGCTCCTGCAAGCTCTGTATCAGAGCAATTTGATCTCCCTCAGGAATACACCATTCCACTGACCTTATTTCTGTGCTGACTGCCCTCAGCTCCCACATGCTCAGCTCCAGTTTCCAGCATCGACGCATTCAGCAGCATGGGCGACTTTTCCCTGCTACTCCTGCCCATGCATGCTGGCCATGACCCCTAGACTGGACAGTGGAGGGGAGATGAAGGTGGAGTAGCAGCTATGGGCCATCCCACGGGATGTTCCCTGCTTTACCACTTGTGCCATTCTGCAAAGCAAACTATCTTCCAGAACCCCACAACCACCTCCTGCAACCCCAGTGAAGCTCCAGCCATAGCAAGGAGAATGCCCTTCCTCAGGAGCTCATGGGGATGCTGACCCCTCAGGGCATCCTGCCTTTCTGGGCTTTTGTGGGTAGACATACAGTAAGGCAAGGCCTGATGGTCACTGGCAGCAGAGCATCCAGGGATGTCTTCCTCAGCTCCAAGTGACAGTGCCCAAAAGAGGAGCCACTGCAGGCTGTCCCAGCTTCCCATTCCTCTGTGAATGGAGAATGTGCCCTCACCCTCCTCCACCACAGAGCAACACCCTTCTCCTTTGGCAGTATGGGGAGTGTCCACAGAGGGAAGGACCACAAGGCAGCCAGGCTTGAATGCAGCAGAACTTTAATGAGTCAAAAGAGGGAAACAATATCACACCAAGTGATGGACAGCAGTGCGGGGCACACCAAGGTCAGCCAATTGTCTGCAGTCCTTGGCCATGGAAAAGTTCTTACATGGTGTCCGAATATCTGCACAACAGGTGGGAACAGATGCTCTGACCAAGCAGGCTGTGGTGGGACTTTGCTGCCAAGGGGAACCAAACCACAGGGAAAGAGAGGCACAGCCATGCCGCTATTCTGAAAACACATCCAAAATCTCGATCGTCTGCCCAGCACCATCTTCTGAGTTCCTCAAGGTCTCTCAGTGGGGTGTTTCTAGCATCTTTCTCAGAGGAGGCACCTCCTGCCACCATAGCGGCTAGAAATGCCAGAGAGGTCACAGCACCCAGAGGTGATGGGCACTCCATCACAGCTGAGGATGCTGCCAACAGCAGCAGAGGTGGACGAGCCCACAACGGTGCTCTGTGGGAAGGAGCTGAGGATGGGGCCGGGCAGGGTCACCACCACAGCAGGCAGCTCAATAACAACTGTGGAATTCTGGCACTGCCTGACACAGGGCTCGTTGCAGCTGTTGGCCAGTGGGGTCAGGCCACTTGGCTGGCATGGCAGGCACTGGTTGTAGCAGGACATGTCTCTAAGGGTGGAGGTGCACCTGGCAGAGAGGGCAGGGAGGAAGAAGATCACAGGGGTGGGTGAGGAGCAGCCTTGTATTTTCTGTGTCACAAAGGAGCCAAGGCCACCCCTGAGTGGGGAGCCGGAAACTGTGCCAGGAACCACACGGTCTTCATCATCCTATAAAGAGCAGCCTGCCTCAGACAGGGTCTCTCCTAATGTGTATACAAAACCCACCTCAGCCTCGTACCAGGCTCTGTGTAAGGAAACCGTCTCTGCACTTTCCTCTGTCATGACAAGAAGATCCAAACTCCAGGGCTGGACAGAGCCAGTATCAGGTGGGATGCCTATCAAGTGGAGATCTCACTTTGGACGAGGAGGAGAAGGGGCTCCAGACTCACCTGGTTCCCGAGGAGAAGGAGACAGGAGAAGAGGATGAGAGAGCAGGGGCTTGGGCTGGCTTTTATACCTGCCCTGTGTTGCTGCAGGACCAGAGGCAACCTTTGCAGAGGTAACAATTTTCTGCCAAGCTCGTCTTGCATGCAAAACATCACAGCTAATGATACGGGCTGTGCTTTCTTTTCCAACACTGCTGCCTTTTCATTTCCAAGTTTGTGCCATGCCCATTCCCTGATGAAGGCTTCTTCTGAGCGCTGGGGTGAAAGGCCCTAAAATTTCTAGGGCAGGAATGCAGCAGTATGGGCAGAAGACTCAGCTCAAGTGCTGGATGGGTCCAGAGCAGGCAAGTGACACAAGCCTGAGTCCCTCTGTTGGGACTGTTTGCAGTGTCGTTCTTAGGATGAAGCCCCAGCAATCCTCAGCTGGACAACCATGGGATCCCGTGCATGAGGACGTGCCACATCCGTCTCTTTCCCTCCCTCCTCAGCTCACTCTGATGCTCACTTGCTGTTGCCTCCAGAAGTGTTTGGGTTGTGCTGCTAGGTTTTGACCCCATCCTGCCTAACACTCATCAGTCCCCAGGGGTCCTCAGCAGAGTCCATGGTTCGTTGCGTTCCTACATGTGTTCTTGTCTTGTGTGTGCTTGTATGCAGACAGGTTTGTGTGGATGCATGTGGGAGCACAAACCTCTGCATGATTGAACGACGATGGCACCAGCCTGCTAGAGATCTGTCCAGGGAAGAGGCCCTGAAATGCCACCCCTGCCTCTTGAGACCACTTTTCCCAGCCTCTCCAAAGCTCACACTTCACTGCTGCTGATTCCAGGCCCCAACAAGGATGGTTTCGCTCCAGCTTGAATCCTTAGTCTACATTCAGTGCTCTCCCTAGCAATAAAGAGTTCCAAAGGATGGGGTTTGCTTTATGCGCAAGTAGAAAGGCTGACGAATGCTGCTGACCATGTGCTGGCCATCCCTGAGTGGATCTGCTTCCACTGCAGTCTTGGTGGTGCCTGGGGTGGGACACAGGTCCTCTCTCATGTCCATGTCAATGTCAAATGTACTTGTGCAGTTCATCAGGCCGATGCTGTGCCAGGCAGGCACTGAGACTGTGGATCAAACAGGTACTGAATGAAAGGAACTTGAAGCCTGATACTGCTTTCTGTGAGTGGAAGGACCAACCCTGTGGCTTGCGCAGGAAAGCAAATGACTTGACGGCCACTTTGGACTTCAGCCTACAAAGACATTAATGCGCTGCACTAGAATCTCATTTTATTATTGAAAAAGAGTGGAATCAGGTTTGAGGCCATGTTTCCCAAAGTTTGCTACTCTCCCAGTCATGTCCAGAACAGACCCTTTTCTGACAAGGGCTGTTGTGCACAGTGGGTAAATTTCTGAAGCCCATCTCCCCTCCGGAATGTCTGTCAGCCTGAGCTCACGTCTAAGTTGCACGCAGTGCAGCCAAGGGCTTCTCTCCTCCCCTTTAGTGACCTTCATGAGATCAGTGCCAGGGAGCTCTGCTGGGAGAGCTCAGCCAGGGCTGATTCCCCTCTCCATGGAGCTGCTTTTGAGCTGAGGCTCTCGTGTAGATGAGGGCCCACCTCATTGCTTTCTCAGGAGGTCACAGGCACTGTGGAACCAGAGTAGGGCAGGAGAGGAGTGTACCTACAACTTAGAGCTTTGACACAATTCTTCACTCCTTTATGATCAAATTAGTGAGAAATAATAAACACAGTAAGAGTATGATAAGGTGTGTGGGAAATTGGCTGGATTACCAGGCTCAGAGAGTTGTGACCATGGTGCAAAGCCCAGCTGGCCGATCCTTATTACTGGGGTCTAGCAGTAGAGACAAAGTAGCAGGAGCAATAGTGTTTCATGTTTTCATGAACACCATGAGTAATGGGCAGTGGGGAATTAGCAGCAGGTGTGTGGATAATACCTGGGGAGGTAGTATGTGTCGGACACAGCTCCTATTCAGAGGACCTGGACAAGCTGGAGACATGGGCTGACTGGAAGCTCACAAAGGCCAAAAAGAGCAAGGGCAAGGTTTTGCTCCTGAGGGAGGAACCAGCCCATGTGGTCATGCAGGCTGGGGGCTGGCTGCCTTGGCAGCAGATGCACAGAAAAGGATGTGCGGTTTTAGGAGACACCCAGCTGAACGGGAGACAGCAGTGTGCCCTTGCAGCAAACGGGACCAACTGCATCCTGAGCTGTGTTAGTCAAAGTGAGGCCAGCAGGTGCAGGAAAGTGACCCTGTCCCTCTGGCCCTTGTGAGACCACCTCTGCAGTACTGCATCCAGGTTGGGGCTCCCTGGTCCAAGAAGGATATTGACAGAGTGAAGTGAGTCCAACAAAGGCCACCAAGTAGATTAAGGGGGCTGACAAACATGACGTGCAAGGAGAGTCTGAGAGAATTGGGCCTGCTCTTCTTGGAGAAGAGCTGTCTCAGGGGAGACCTTCTTGCCTTCTACAGCTACTCTTCAGAGGATACAGAGAAGATGGACCTGGTTCCTGGAAGTGCCCAGGAGGCAGAACATGAGGAGTTCTGATAGTTGGGGTTGTTCAGCCTGGAGAAGAGAAGGCTCTGGGGAGACCCAAATAGCAGCCTTCTAGTATCTAAAAAGGCCTACAGGAAGTGTGGTGGCCACCAATTATAGAATCATAGAATCATAGAATGGTTTGTGTTGGAAGGGACCTTAAAGATCATCTAGTTCCAACCCCCCCTGCCATGGCAGGGACACCCTCCACTAGACCACATTGCCCAAAGCCTCATCCAACCTGGTCTTAAACACTTCCAGGGATGGGGCATCCGCAACCTTTTTGGGCAACCTGTTCCAGTACCTCACCACCCTCACAGTAAAGACTTTCTTTCTAACATCTAATCTAAATCGACCCTCCTTCAGCTTAAACCCATTACCCCTTGTCCTGTCACTACACTCCCTGATAAACAGTCCCTCACCATCTTTCCTGTAGGCCCCCCTTCAGGTACTGGAAGGCCACAATTAGATGTCCCGGCAGCCTTTTTTTCTCCAGGCTGAACCAGCCCAACTCTCTCAGCCTGTCCTCATAGGAGAGGTGCTCCAGCCCTCTGATCAGCTTCGTGGCCCTCCTCTGGACTCACTCCAGCAGCTCAATGTCACTCCTGTACTGGGGCCCCCAGAGCTGGATGCAGTACTCCAGGTGGGGTCCCACAAGAATGGAGTAGAGGGGCAGGATCACCTCCCTCGACCTGCTGGTCACACTTCTTTTGATGCAGCCCAGGACATGCTTGGCTTTCTGGGCTGCAAGCGCACACTGCCAGCTCATGTTGAGCTTCTCAATCAATACCCCCAAGTCCTTCTCCTCAGGGCTGCTTTCAATCCATTCCTCACCCAGCCTATAGTTGTGCTTGGGATTGCGCCGACCCATGTGCAGGACCTTGCACTTGGCCTTGTTGAACTTCATGCAGTTTGCACGGGCCCACCTCTCCAGCCTGCCAAGGTCCCTCTGGATGGCATCCCTTCCCTCCAGCGTGTCGACCACACCACACAGCTTGGTGTCGTCGGCAAACTTGCTGAGGATGCACTCGACCCCATTGTCCATGTCACTGACAAAGATGTTAAACAGTGCCGGTCCCAGTACCGACCCCTGAGGAACGCCACTCGTCACCGTTCTCCACTTGGACATTGAGCCGTTGACCACAACTCTTTGAGTGCGACCATCCAGCCAATTGCTTATCCACCGAGTGGTCCATCCATCGAATTCATGTCTCTCCAATTTAGACACAAGGATGTCTTGTGGGACAGTGTCAAATGCCTTGCACAAATCCAGGTAGATGATGTCAGCTGCCTGTCGCTTATCCACTGACACTGTAACCCCATCACAGAAGGCCACCAAGTTTGTCAGGCACGATTTGCCCTTAGTGAAGCCGTGTTGGCTGTTACTAATCACCTCCTTATCTTCCACGTGCCTGAGCATAGTCTCCAGGAGGGTCTGCTCCATAATCTTGCCAGGCACGGAGGTCAGACTGACCGGCCTGTAGTTCCCTGGGTCTTCCTTTTTACCCTTCTTAAAAATGGGGGTTATGTTCCCCCTCTTCCAGTCAGCAGGAACTTGGCTGGACTGCCAGGACTTCTCAAATATGATGAAGAGTGGCCTGGCCACTTCATCCACCAGTTCCCTCAAGACCCGCGGATGCAACTCATCAGGTCCCATGGACTTGTGCACCTTCAGGTTCCTTAGATATTCTCGAACCTGATCTTCTCCTACAGTGGGCGGTTCTGCATTCTCCCAGTCCCTGCCTTCTGCGACCTGGGCAGTGTGGCTCAAGCACTTCCCAGTGAGGACTGAGGCAAAGAAGTCACTGAGTACCTCAGCCTTCTCCATATCCTGGGGAACCAGGTCACCCGTTTCATTACGAAGGGGACCCACATTTTCCCTCGTCCTCCTTTTCTCACTAACATACCTATAGAAGCTTTTCTTGTTGTCCTTGTCATCCCAGGCCAGACTCATTTCTATCAGGGCTTTGGCTTTCCTAACCTGATCCCTGGCTGCTCGGACAGTTTCTCTGTATTCTTCCCAGGCTACCTGCCCTTGCTTCCACCCTCTGTAGGCTTCCTTTTTTCATTTGGCTTTGCCCAGGAGCTCCTTGTTCATCCACGGGGGCCTCTTGGTGCTTTTGCTTGACTTCCTCTTTGTTGGGATGCATCGCTCCTGAGCTTGGAGGAGGTGACCCTTGAATATTAGCCAGCTGTCTTGGGCCCCTCTTCCTTCCAGGGCTTTGTCCCATGGTATTCTACCAAGCAGATCTCTGAAGAGGCCAAAGTCTGCTCTCCTGAAGCCCAGGGCAGTGAGCTTGCTGCGCACCCTCCTCGCTGCCCTGAGGATCCTGAAGTCCACCATTTTGTGGTCACTGCAGTCAAGGCTGCCCTTGAGCTTCACATCCCCTACCAGGCCCTCCTTATTGGTGAGAATAAGGTCCAGCAGGGCACCTCTCCTCATGGACTCCTCTATCACTTGGAGGAGAAAGTTGTCATCGACACATTCCAAGAACTTCCTGGATTGCTTGCGCTCAGCTGCATTGTCCCTCCAGCAGATGACAGGGTGGTTGAAGTCCCCCATACGGACCAGGGCTTGCGAGCGTGAGGCTGCTCCTATCTGCCTATAGAAGGCTTCATTGGCTCAGTCCCCCCTGGTCAGGTGGCCTGTAGCAGACCCCCGCTGTGATGTCCCCTGCCCCAGCCATCCCTTTAATCCTGACCCATAGGGTCTTGGTTGGCTCCTCATCCCTCCCCAGGTGGAGTTCCATGCACTCCAGCTGGTCAATGACATAGAGGGTGACGCCCCCTCCTCGTCTGCCCTGCCTGTCCTTCCTAAAGAGCCTGTACCCTTCCATCCCAACACTCCAGTCACAGGACCTATCCCACCACGTCTCTGTAATGCCAATAGGGTCATAGCCTTGCAGGCACACACACGTCTCCAGCTCCTCTTGTTTATTCCCCATGCTCCGTGCATTCGCGTAGAGGCATTTCAGTCGTGCCCCCGATGAGGCTGACTTATTGGCTGGGGTGGCTGGAATTCTTTTGATGTATCTTCCCAGTGTTACCCCATTGGCTCCCATTGCATCCGGAGCCCCCGGCTTGTCTCCTCTAGGCTTCGAGCATGCTGTAGTGCATCCAGCACGTCTCTGAGTAGTAGGCCGAGGGCCCTCGCCAGCGCCCCGTCCCTCCAAGCTGGGCACATCATCCCACAACACGTCGCTGGCAAGCCTGATGTTATCCCCCTCCCCCTTCGAGCCTAGTTTAAAGCTCTGTCGATGAGCCCCGCTAGTTCCTGGGCAAAGATCCTCTTCCCCCTTTGAGAGAGGTGAATCCCATCAGGGTTCATCAGGCCTGGTGCCGTGTAGGCCGTCCCATTGTCAAAGAACCCAAAGTTGTGGCGTTAACACCAGCCACGGAGCCATGTATTTATGGACTGCATCCGCCTGTTCCACCCAACATTGCTGCCCTCAACTGGAAGGAAGGAGGAGAATATTACCTGTGCCCCCGAATCCTTCAGTGACTGTCCTAAGGGCCTGAAGTCCCTTTTGATTGCTTTTGTGGTACATGTCTCTGCTTCATCCCCACCCACATGGAGGAGCAGCAGTGGGTAGTAGTCAGAGGGCTGTACCAGGATGGGGAGTTTCCTAGAGATGTCCTTGACAGGGGCCCCAGGGAGGCAGCAGAGTTCTCTGAGAGGAGGGTCTGCCCTGCATATTGGGCCCTCTGTACCCTTCAGAAGGGAGTCCCCTACGACTATAACTCTCCTTTTCTTCTTTGTTGGGGTGGTCACGACCCGAGGCATGGGCCTTTTGGGCCTAGGTGCTACCTCTGGAGTAGCTTGACTGACATCCATATCCTCGCTCGAGTCGCCTTCCACAGCCAGAGCCTGGTACCTGTTGCACAGGGGTACGTGGGATGGCAAGGTGGGTGAGGAGGTCTCAAGTATGTGAGGACGGGATCACAGAACATTGTGCACAGCATGGCTACTGACTTCTGCACTGGAACAGGCTACCCAGAAAGATTGTGGATGCCCCATCCCTGGAAGTGTTCAAGGCCAGGTTGGATGGGGCTTTGGGCAACCTGGTCTCGTGGAGGGTGTCCCTGCCCATGGCAGGGGGTTGGAACTGGATGAGTTTTACGGTGCCTTCCATCCCAAACCATTCTATGAGTCTACAGTCTTCCTTGACATGGGGTTCATCACTATGACCCATTTCAGTATCCATCCTCACCTCCTGTTGGTGTGTCATCTCATCTGTCCTGAGGGTCCACTCTGCCTTAGGCAAGTGTCATACCTTCTCCATCTGCACTGCCTACCTCAATGTAATGGCCCCCAATTCTGTGCCCGTGGCCTCAAGTACCTGAGGACAGGATCCCAGAACCCTGCACACAGCATGGCTGCTGACTTCTTGCACCACAAGGATGCCCCTGTTGAATCCCCTCATGTTCAGCCTGAGGAATCAGGAGATGAAAGCTGACCTCACCAGGTGGTCTTGCAGGATGGGGCTAGGCTAGAGTCAGTAGGAATTCTCCCTCTACATGAGACACCTGTGGACTGAGGAAGAGGAGGGAGGATCATGGAGTTGTGAGTCATGATGCCAGCTGGGGAGAGAAGCTGCCTGAGAAAGTGCTGGAAAGGAGGGCTGGGTTTGTTCTTGTGTTTGAGAGGCAGGAAGGCTCCAGCTGGCTCCAGAAAGGTGCTCTTTCTCTCCCAGCAGCACTGATTTGTCCTCTCAGAGGTTCAGCTCCTCCCCCCTGTACTTGTCCCACCTCCCCTGCTCCCACCACCTCCTCCTCTGCTCGCCCTCCTTGCCCTGAGAACTGCCCTTCAGCACTTGCTTCCTCCTGCATTCGTGCCTGACAGTCCACACCTGCATGGCATCCCCTGGAGACTTGACCTGAGAGCTTGCTTTTCCTTTCATCTTGATGGATGCGAGCACCCAGCAGAACCCCGTGCCCTTTCCTTCCAGGTGTCGTTTCAAATGCCCAGTTTCCCAATGAGACACTTGGAGGAAATAAGAGTGCTGTAAAACCAGCAGGTACTTCACTTCCAAAACGTCCTGCCACGCCCTGTTGCTGTGCGGTTCCCGCTGGCCAGCAACACCTTCCCCGTGGCCGAGGTGCCCGTGCCGGGGACAGCCTCTGCCCGCACTCCCGCACACCCAGTGCCGCTGCGGGCAGCTCCGCTGCGGCCGCTCTGTCCCGCGGCGCCGCCTTCCTGCTGGCTCCGTGCTGCCAGCGGCTGCTCGCGGGGCCGCTGCCGACCGTTCACGGGCCACTCGGCCGGCGACAGCGGCTGCAAGGGCGGCAGGAGCAGCCGGAGGGGCCCCGGGGCGGGGTCGGTGTGGTTTTGGGGTGCCTTGTCCCCGGGCAGCAGCACCTCCCGACCCGTTGCCGGGGTTCATGAGCTACGGCAGCGCCGGATGTCCCCGCGACGGCGGCTCGTCCCGCTTCGGTCTGCGGCGGGTGGTGCGGGAGGACCAGGGCTCGGCAGCGCCGCGCTCCCCGGCCCCGGCAGGGCTCAGCCCCGGGGCGGAGCTGGGAGGGGAAGAGGGGGAAGGGGAGAGGAGGCGGGGTGGGCGGAGCAGAGAGCCGGGGCTGGCGGGGGGCAGCGAGGCGCGGGCGGCGGAGCGGCGGGATGCGGCGGTGCCGGGGCGCAGGGCTGGCGGGGCTGGCCGCGGTGCTCCTGGGTGCGTGGGGCTGGCGGTGGTGGGGGCGGGGGACCGGGCCGGTGCTGAGCTTGGGGTGTTCCCCGCAGGTCCCTGGAGGCTGCCGTCCCCTCTGGCTTCTTCACGGACCTCGGCTCCCGAGCCATCCTCCCGTCCATCTCTCCCTCTGCTACCATTCCACATTCCCTCTGAAAACTCAACGCTCTATTCTTTGTCGAACACGCCCTATTTTCTACTCCCCCCCGTGCCTTTCCATATAATTCATGCAATCATTCCCTCCCACTTGCTACTTTCTTTCTTTCCTTTATCCCCCTTTTCTCTTCAGTGACTCCCCCCTCTTCCACCTATCATTCATACCTTCCTTTCTCCACCAAGTATTAATGGGCACTTACTGCACATTTGGATATCCTCTGAAAACCCGTCTCCTCCTCATCTCTGTATGGTCCTGGCTGCTTCTGCAGGATTTCCTCTGGGAAACGGCAGGCAGGACTGGGCAGAAAGCAGGTTTTGAAATTTTTTTCCCCTCTCTTTTTCTGCTTTCTGGCAGTGGCTGTGGGCAGAGCCCAGGTGCAGCAGGAGCCGTCGGCAGAGACCACCGAGGGCACCGGCATCAACATCACTTGCTCACACCCCAAAGTTCAAGCGAACAACGTTCAGTGGTACCGTCGGCTTTCAGACCAGGCACCGCAACACATTGTGACAGGAGTCACTGGAGCTAAACCAGTGCCGGACCCGCCGGGGCGGCTGTGGGTGGCGGCAGACCGCCGGTCCAGCGCCCTGTGGCTCGCCCGGCCCCGGCGCGGGGACGCGGCGGTGTATTACTGCGCCCTGAGAGACACGGGGAGAGGAGCCGGGGCTGCGGCCGGGCACGAACCACGAAGCAGGAAGGGCGGCGGGCGGGGCCGGGCGTGTGTGTCGGGGGCGGGGGGACAGCCCCGGCCGGGCCCGCCAGGGGGCGCTGCCGCTCCGCCCGCCGGGGCCGCCTCGCCCCGCCCGGCCCCGCCCGGCCCCGGGCCCCGCGCCCCTTCCCCCGCCCGACCGGCACCGGCACCGGCACCAGCATCGGGCCCGCCGAGGCTCCGCAGACCCCGCGCCACGCAGCCCTGCCAGGGACGTGCCCCCAACGCGGATCCAGAGACGCCCCCCGGGCAGAAACCTTCTCCCGCCCCTCACCCCATGCTCACCCCCGCACTCCCACCGAGGCGCAGACAGAAATCCCCCGGCACGGTGCCGGCAGCGGAGCAGGAATCGCGGCCGGAGCGGTGGCGGTGTCCGGCGGTGCCCGGGCAGGAGCGATTGCAGCCGCCGGCCCCGCTGGCTCCCGGAGAGGAGCAGCGCCTTGCTGCTGTGCAGGGGGAGGCGGGCAGCAGAGATCCTCCTGCCCACGGGCAGCCGGACAGCCCTCGCTCCTGCCGCAGGGACCAAGGGGGCATGGCAGCGCCTGGGCATCTCTTTCATCCCACTGACATTGCCAGGCCCTGGTCGAACAGAAAGACCCAGCTGAACCACTGCCAATACAAGGCCTTGCTTTGAAACCTCAACCAGAAATGCTTTCTTGGTAACTCTGTAAATCAGCTCTGAGACACAGTTACAAACTGATTCCTCCGGCTCCACAGTCCACTTCCCGATTGCTCCTGTGGGTGTTGGAGAGGCATCCTTTCGAGCCCGTAGTTCTACCTGGCCACCAATGTGAGAAAGAGATACTGATTCTCACAGACACCTACAAGTGTATCCCACAGTGGCTAGTGCTCAGGACAGAGAGCTTGTTGCACAGGATTCCCCTTTACCTCCGATTAAGAGCCTTTGGTGTTGAAGTCCAGGAGGCAGGAGAGAAGCTTGGGCTGGGCACTTGTTGAATGACACATCTGAGACTCAAGGTCCAAGCTCAGCAGTGAGCCACAAAGAGATTTGCTAAGTTGCCCTATGGGGCTGAAGGTCTGAGGTGAGTGAGAACTGGAAAGAAGCCCCTGATCATGGGGTCCTGGGCCCCTCCAGTCCCCAATGTGGCCTGTGTGGCTGTAGGAGCTGGCTCAACTGTGAACGTCCGTGTTCACAGGCTTCCAAGGCAGGCAGGAAAGGTTCAGCCCTCTTCCCTGCTTCAGCTGGGGACTGGTGTGGCAGCTGTCGCTGTATTACAAGGGAACTGCTTTGCAGTCACTGGAGAGCAGAGGGCAGTCCACTGTCCTGCTGCCATGGTCTCGACAAACAACAGGATGCTGAAGGCGTTGTGGGAGCAGGGTTGTGAATGGGGGCTGCTATGCTGATAACCTGCTTCCTGCAGTCCCTGCCAAGCGTGTGAGCAAAGGTCCCTGGGTGAGAAGTGGCAGAGGAGCCCTGCTCCAGACATTAAAACCAAGTGGCCCTTTTGCTTGCCTGAGTATTGGATTTCTGGGGCCCAGGGTGGGACAAGCAGCTGGGGGTTGTGGGTAATGTGGGTAGGCGAAGGGACACAGAAGGACTGCCTGTACAACAGAGAGCTGTGTTGCAGAGTCTTCTTCCTGCCAGAGGGAGGGAGCGTGTCTGTCCCTGTGCGGCTGTTTTCTGCAGCAGATGCTCTTTACAGTTGTGTTTCTCTTCAGGTGCCTCCTCTATGGCCAGAGGTGAAGGGAAAGAGTGTGCAACACCTGGGCCCAGGCACTTCCTTGTGTGCCTGCTCCTTTCTCCATCCGGACACTCCCAGGGACAGGGTGGACATGGGTGGGTGCAGGGGTGCCTTCTCCATCTCCTGCAGGGCTGGGTGCAGGCCTGTGCAGCTGGCTAGGTGGTTGATGTCAGGAGAAGTTTGTGAGGGATGCCTGTCCCTTTGATGGACACGTCATACTGAAACCATGAGTCTGTAATCTCTCTGGAGGGTTTTGAATCAAAAAAAATTCACTCGATAACCAATGTGATTATTAAGCAGGTATCCTTTATTGCAGTGCTGGGAATCACACCGGGATATTTCCACGAGTGTGCGTCTCGACGAGGCACAAATTGTACGTGATTTATATTACAAAACAGTTACATATTCATTAGGTTTCTGATAAATTTAATACATATTAATTATTATTCCGGGAACTCATGAATATATGCTACTGTCCTGATACGCCTGCACAGTTTCTTTCTCGGGTGGTCGTCAGGGGTCGTCCTCGTCAAATCTTCCTCTTTCTCCTCTTCTTCAGTGTACACAGCTGGGTGACCTCTTCTTCATTATCTCCATTTTGCAAGCTCAGCAACCTTGTTATCCGTCCTGCCCAGATGGTCCCAGGCTTGTTGGCATATCAGGCCCCCTTTATCAGGATGCCTCAAACTTTTTGTCTTTTTTCTAGTTCGTACCCAAGGACTGTTCCCTAATTTACGGCTTCTCTTATCTGGTTTCTACATTCCAACTATTTTACTAATTGTTTTCTTTCATACTGGAGCATGAGACAGGTGAACCCTGAGTTTGTGGGGCCTGACGCAAGTGTTGCCAAACTATATATTCTGTTTTAAAATTGTTCTACGCTAATTAGTTTCCCTTATTCAGCTTTCCCAAGACGGGTCCATGGTAGAGTTTGGGGGAAAGACCCAAAGAGGCCTGCCTGGAGCAGCAGGGAGAGAGTTTTGCTCCACCCTCTGGGCTGTGGTTTGGAGGCCTCTTTGATCTGGCAGAGGCAGCAGAAGACGGGAAGTTGCAAGCATCAGGACCCTCGTGCTGGCAGGTCCTTGGGCACCCCACGAAGGGAGAGCGTGACATGGTCCTCATTTTCCTGGCAGCCCTGGTGGAACTGGCAGACTTTGGTGAGATGTGACTTTCAGGCTGGGGAGAATGAGGCAAGGGTTTGTGCAGCTGGTGGTGGAAGCGGGGAGACGTGAGTCCTGACTCCCAGGGAAACTGGGAGTGTTTCTGTAGGGAGAGCAGGGGCTGCAGACGGGTACAGCAAATAATCTGGGACATGTCAGGAGGAATGGGCATAAGGGGAGGAACATGACCTCACTTTACATTGGCAGGTACTGAGCATTCCTGCATGTGCCGCTAATACATAGGCAGCCTGAAAGAAGGAAAGCTGCTAGGGAACGGAGCAATGAGGCATCTAGGAGCTTCTCTCCTAGATGTATTGCAGACAATGCTACCAGTCTCTGTAGGGGTGGTCGTAAACCTTGGGGGACAAACAGTGAAGGCTAACTCGGTGCAAGAGGAGCTGAAATGCCATACAAGGACAGGGCAAGGTCAGAGGACGTGTTGTGCCATATGGAGGAGCTGTTCTAGCAAGAAGATATGGTCAGAGGTGGGAGAGGAGCAGCTCACGTCTTCTACTGCTGAAGGAGAGACGAGCAGTTAACATAGCTCAGAGGCAGATATGGAGAGAATCAGTGGACTGAAAGACCAGCATGAAAAGCAGGGAGATGGGGGTGGGGGGGGGAGAAGTGACAAGAACCTGCAGAAAGAAGTGTGCAGGGACAAACAGCTCAGCATTTCAGAGGCTTCAGAGAAAAGTGAGATGGGAAGTGGGGACAGTTAGCAAGCTGATGAAGTGACAGATGGACACAGACACAGGCAAGCAAAGCTGAAAGCTCTTTCTGGCTTTACAGGTCATGCCCAAAAGGACTCTGTGCTCCAGTTCCCAGCAGAAATGACCATCCAGGTGGGACACAACGCGACTCTGCACTGCAACTTCTCCACCAGTGATCCCAATCCATACATGTTTTGGTACCAGCAGTGCCAGACTCAGTCCCCTCAGATGCTGCTGCGGGTGGACAAATGGAAACCTCAAGTGAATTCAGAGAGGTTCTCCTCTACACTGTCTGTGGAGACCTCCCAGGTGTTTCTGCATGTGCGGGATGCCGAGCTCCAGGACGGCACTGCCTATTTCTGTGCACTGAGCCCACAGCAGTGCCCACAGTATGCAGCACTGCACAGAAACGTGGGGCATGCTCTGAGGGGCGCTTCCCTCCCTGCCACTGCTTGCATATAGCTCTGAGCTCAGCCTGCCCAGCAGTGGCACCTGGAGGCTGTGGTGAGGCTGGGTCTCTGCCTCCCTGGCCTGTGCTGCTGTGTAGCACATGGCAGCGTGACTTTTACAGCTGTGTCTAGATCCAGGGTCTTTGATGATGAAAAGGATCCAAGAAACCTGACCTGGAGCAGACCCATTGCAGGTTACACCACGCACAAGCCAAACCAGGCATGTAAATGCCCTCTCCTTAAAACAGCTGGTACACTGGAGCGAGTACTCAGGGCAAGCAACCTATCAGTTTGTCTTCTTGTTCCCTTTCCCTGTGCCTCCACTGATGGCCACAGCTGGAGAAGGAAGCTTGTGTTAGGAGACACAACTGCTCTTATGGTTTTGCCACGTGGCCATAGTAGCCCAAGAAGGGAAGAGCTCTTCCTTGCCCAGCATCTGGATGTCAGCTAAACCCTCAGCAAGTGAAAAGACCCATCAGCCAGACACAGGACAAGATTCTCT
The DNA here is from genome assembly GCF_028858705.1 of Grus americana. NCBI lineage: Eukaryota > Metazoa > Chordata > Aves > Gruiformes > Gruidae > Grus > Grus americana. Next base: position 6,961,103 of record NC_072873.1, on the reverse strand, counting down.
GTTCAAGCCCTTCCTGCACTCGTCCACTGCTGGAGAAGGGTCCTGCTCTTTTTCATGTCTCTTCTCCTTCTCAGGGGAATCACCAGTGCTGGAGGGAGCCCCTATGTTCCTGAGTCCATGACAGTTTCTCTGTCCAACAGCTGGTAACCACATCTCTGTGATCTTGTTTTCTCCCAGAGGCAACAGGAATGGCTCTGGGGACGTATTCCCAGGCAATCCCAGCCCAGCACTGCATGTGGAAGCTCATCTGGAGGGTGCTGACTTTCCAGCTTGATCTCACCCTCTGAGTTGGAATCTGTTGCTCCTGAAGCATCATCCAGGTCACCTGAGAAGCCCCAGGGTACTTAGTTGTTGTCCTACTGCTGTTCCAGGATGGCCTGCCTCTCCCAAGTGATGTGGGTCTGCTCTGCCAGCCCTGGTGGAGGCTTTGCGTGCCCCTATTTATCTCAGGGGACTCTAGGCAGCATTGATGGAGTGTGGACAGCAGCCCTCAGGGGCCTGCACTCCACTGTGTCTCAGGTCCCTTGAACATTTCATGTCCTGCTTGTGGTTGATCTCCAGGGCTGCAGAGGGCTTCAACACACCACAGACACGATTCTCCCCCCAAACCAACATCATCCCTAAGGAGGATTGAAAAGCAGTGATGGCTGCCTGGGGACAGATCCAGGCTCAGGTAAAATGCTGTCAGCCTGTGTAGGAATGGCCCAACTCGTGAGGGGAAGGCTGGGTCAGTGCAAGGAGCGTTGAAATTCCTTTCTGCCTGTACAGGTGACGTGCCCAAGGACTCTGTGCTCCAATTCCCTCCAGAAAGGACCATCCAGGCAGGACACAACACAATGCTGCACTGCAATTTCTCCACCACCGATCCCAATCCCTACATCTACTGGTACCAGCAGCTCCCAAACCAGTCCCCTCAGGTGCTGCTGTGGTGAGCAAGTACAAAGCTTGCATGGATTCGGGGAGGTTCTCCTCTGTGCAGTCTGCAGAGGACTCCCAGGTGCTTCTGTGTGTGCAGGATGCAGAGCTCCATGACAGCACTTTCCCTCTGGATTCTGAGCCTACACCCGTGCCCTCAGTGTGCAGTACTGTGCAAAAAGGGGAGGGTGTACCCTGGGGAGCAATTCTTTCCCCACCTCTCCTTGCATGGAGGTCTAAGCTCATCCTGCCCAGAACCCACACACTGGTGCTGTGGTGAGGCTGGGTCTCTGCCTCCCCAGCCTGTGCAGCAGGGAGAAAAGCTGAGCATATTTCAATGAATCGCAGAATTGCTTATGCTGGGAGGCACCTTTTGAGACCATGCAGCCCCTGTTCAAGCCAGGTCACGTAGAGCAGGGTGCCCAGGACCATGTTTGGTCAGGTTTGTCAACTGGTGCCCACTGCTGCTTCTCCTGTCAGTTGGCACTACTGAGAAGACTCTCCTCTTCATTCCCTCCCATCACATATTTACACACATTGCCAAGATCCCCCACGAGCTTTCTCTTCCCCATGCTGAACACTGCCAGATCTCTCAGACTTTCTTCACCGGAATGACGCTTCAGTCCCTGCACCATTTTCCTGGGCTCACTCTGACATCTTTTTTGTACTTGGGAGCCCAGAACTGGCACTCCAGAGGTGGCCTGACAAGCGCGAAGTAGAGAGGAAGAGTCAGGTCCCTTGTCCTGCTGGCCACGCTCTTCCTACTGCAGCCCAGGATGCTGTTGGCCTTCCTTGCCCCCAGGCTGCATTGCCACGGCAGGCTCAGAAACAACACTGATCTGCTGAAACCGAGCAGGACACAGCAGTGAGTATTCAGGAGAAATACCCCAGCTGCTTGTCCAGCTCTAACTCTTCCCTCAGTGTCCACCAATGACAACTGCTGGAGAAGGGGGCTCTTGGTAGGAGACATGACTGCTCCTGTGGCCTTCCCTCCTAGCCAAAGAAATCCAAGGAAGAAAAACGTCCTCCTAGCTGGGCATCTGGGGATCAGTGAAAGCCTCACCTTGTGAGCAAGACCCATCCGTCAGGCACTGGACAAGATTCCCTGTTCAACTGCCTGAGCTGTCCCCCTGCTTCTCATGTTTCTCCTCCAGCTCTGGGGACTCACCAGTACTTGGCTGGGGGGAGTCCCTGTGTCCTGAGTCCCTCTGGATTCTCTGCCCAACACAAAAATGCTAGTGGATGCATTTCTGGGATGTGCATTACTGGGATCTAGTTTGTCCCTCTTTGCACACCTGTCTTGTTGCGCTAATTCTGTTTTGGAAAGCAAAGAGCTGGCCCTGGAAGGGGGAAAGCTCTGGGGGAAGCTGACAAAAGCAGCCATGGTGGCAGGCCGGTATAGTCTAGTTCCTGCAGTGATGTCCCCTCAGTAGGCCATGTCAGTGGCTGTTGGCAGTGAGGCCTTCCGAGATGGCAAAGGAAGTTTAGGTTTTGTGGAAGAGATGGAATGGGGAGTATATCCAAAGGAGACATGGGTCAGAGGGAAAGAGAAGGAGGCAAAGAGAGTGAGTCACCTAGAGAAAAGTGTCTCTGTGAGGTACTGGAAGGTGGATGAGAAGCCCCATTCCCACCTGGATGAGGTAAGAAAGTGATGATTTGGATCCCACCTGGAGGTGGAATTCAGGTCTGTCCTCATGCTGGCTGGGCTGTACAGAAAGACCACAAGAGAGGATTCCGGGTCTTGTAGGAAACGCAGTATATCTGGGGAGAAAACAATACAGATTTTGGAATAATGGCAGTGCAAACTAACTTCTTCCAGAGTGGTATTTCAAGTGACCTGAGTGTGTTACTACAC